>NW_024544256.1:0-73220 GCF_018167655.1 Microtus oregoni | reverse complement strand
CTGGATGCATCAAAGTAGGAGGCCAAAAACCAAGTGAGCAAACTCTAAAATCTGCATACCCATATCTGATGTCAAAGTGCTCGTCAAATCTATAGCTCCTTTCAGCTATGTTGACTGCCACACACTTCTTTGTCTTTTGCTGTTTATATTCCCTGTTAACAGCTTTCCTCTGCAGGTATCTCATGACTCTGGTAACTCCAACATCTTGGTTTCTCCAAGGCAATCCAAGCTTCAGTTTCACAGTTTCATGCAATAGACTCTGGGCCTCCACTCAGGGTTAACCCTGACACATTTCTGGCTGCATCAGCTTTCCTTAGTCACAGAGGAAGATTCAATACCCCTTTTCTTGTATCTTTGATTCTAAAGCCATACCAATGTGGCTGAAGTTGCCAAGTCCTGCTACATTTGGGGATGGAGCATGGACCGCTTGCTAATTACATCTTCATCAGCTTTCTGTTTTCAATGGCTTCTTCACTGCCTTAAGTGTCTGATTATTGATCCTAAAACAGGATCAATGGACCAGACTGGCCTCCTGCCTCTGTAGTGCTGGGATTGAAAGAGTGCACCACCATACCTGGATATAAGCTTATCTTAATTCCTTCCCACTCGTTGGAAGTTTAACTGGGTAGGTTCTTGCCCTAAGATCACTACTACCTTTATTCTATTTCTTGATATGGTATCTCCTTGGACACAGGACTTAGCTCTATTCTACTTCCTGGTGCTCCTTTTCTCCTCAAATTGCAAATTTTGTATTTTCCCTTGCTCAGCTTGCATCTTTCCATTATAGATCACTACTAACCACACAACAAAGTCAATACTAGGTTGTTTTGAGATTTCCTCTACCAATGGAATTAATACAAATCTCTTCACTTTAGCCTCATGCAGACTTTTTGGAGAAGGGCAAATAGCAGCCACCTTTTTTCCCAAAATATCACAAGAAAAGTTTCTAGGCCAAATATTAAAATTCTTTTCCTATGACACATCTTAAGTCAGGCCCCCATAGTTCAAATAACCCTCTACATCTCTGCCTTCCATGTTTAGTATTGCATTTGCATTTCACTTAGTTAAAAAACTTGGTCTTTTAAAACACATATTCTAATTTATATTTCTTTCCTAAAGTTCTGTAATGGAATTTAATTAACTGTTAATTTAGTGAGAACATTTTAAGAACCATCAGTGCAAACTCAAGAACTTGCTTCTCTTCCTACATGATCAAGTGAAGTTTTCAATGTTTTGCTTTTAAATACCATAATGATACTTGAAAGCATTTTGTAAAAGCAAGAAAAGAAATTTTGGTCTTTTACTTTCTATTACATTATGTCGGTTCTAACACTAAACTGTTTACAAGAGGAGAAAGATCCATGGAGAGGGTAGGCCATATTTATTAACAGTGGCAATGCAATCTACTAAAAGTTTTCGCTTAAGAATCTTCCATATCTTCTTAATAAAATGTAAAGCGTCCATTATCAGAGTTTTGTCACTCCTAAAACATTTTCATACAGAGATCTTTCTATATGCCCATTTTCTGAGTTTGGTGTATTAAATAGACCCTTGGGATTTATGTACTTACATATACATGATGGAAGGTAAGAAAACTAAATAAAACCATTTGGTTTATTTGCTCAAATCTAGTATGATTAAATCTAAATTCAAGTTTTCTACTCTTGACATTTAAATAGACCCCTTTAAATTGCACTTAAAATGCTTCTTTTTATGGTTAGAATCTTCCTTGGTGTTTATGTGTATAATTATCTGGGGTTACACTATGAATTATGATATAAATTGAGGCATAAATTAATTAGGGTATATATTTATGGCTATAGAAAAAGTGATAATTTATTATTTTATATAATTTTAAAATATGTTCTAGTTACAGACACTTAATAATCCAAAATTCAGCTATTTTAGCTTTTGTTAAATAAGTAAGAAGACAAAATATAAGTTTTATCAACAATAAGGTTCCTCATGCATTTTAATATTTGAAATAGAAAAGATAATTGACAGAATTTACTGTAATGACTTGCTGATATAAAAATCAAACAGATATCATTTGTAAATTAAATCACATCTCTTTATCATATGCTCTCCTGCATTTTACTGAATCAAAACAAAGTGTAACATATGCAGATTTAAACAGTCAAAACTTGAAACATAAGAAAAATAATATGAACATTTGAAATATTTACTTTCAGAACACATATTAAAAGTTCAACAAATATTTCATTTTCAAATAAATATAACATAAAATTCTTACCTTAGAAAATTGTGCATTTATCCATTTTGTGAATGTTTTCTTTTGAACATCTTCTCTTTCATCTATTTTGTAAAATAAACAAAATTAAAAGTTAAAACTAACTATAGGTATATTTTGCAACCAAAATAACTTTCAAGTAACACATACTAATTTTATTTTAAATTTAGTGTTAATGTCATTCATAAATGAAGTTGAATTAAGTGATGTTGGTATTGGGTATTTGATGGAAAAGTATATCTAAAATTAATTGATGTGGTCAGGTCCATAGTCTTTCAAATACAACAGCATTGACTAAATCAGTCTCATTGAATAAATGGGATATTATTCATCCCTTAATATTCTAGTCATGCTAGTGAAATTAAAGGAAACTATTTGGTAGTATTTATTTAGCAAATATAACACTGGGCCTTTCCATGTACTTTCTTTCCCATTTATGAATAAAGGATTATTTATTCATTCACAACCACTAAATCCTCTAATACAGAAAAAAAAAACTTCATATTACAAAGGCTCTTTAACTACCAGGAGCATGGCTTACTTACCTTTGTATTTTATTTTCTACACAAACTAAGAACTCAGAAAACATTATTTGACAAACATAAATGACTTAAGGGAGGGCCAATCCTACAAGGCTAAAATTTCTTATGTTTCATTGTGTTTAAAGTAAGGAATTGTAAAAGCAAATGGCAGTTCTTGGCTTGTAAATGAAAACTCAGAGGGAAAATTTCTACAGATTTATATCAAGGGATTAGGTTGAGAAATTATAAAGAAACAGGTTTATAAAAGCCATCATTACAGAATTATTTGCTTTTCTAAGCTTGAAATTACTATTGAGTTAAATTGAGAGAAAAAAATTCCATCTTCATTACTAAAATATTTTCTTCAATGTTTGGTATTAGTTAATAGTCAATAACCAGTATATCTATATAATATGTAAGAACTAAATATTTCAGATATTATTTACTTATGTTATAGGTCAAAATAATTGTTATGAAAATACCTCAAAGTGTACACATTTCTTCTCATAAAATTTTCAATAGTAAACTTCCATTCATTTCTTCAAATATTTAGAATATTGCAAAGATTTTTTTTTCATAACAAATGCATTCATATACTAAAATAATAGCTATCTTTAAATTGAAATACAGATGCACAACAAAGCTTTTATACTTATATGTAAAATAGCAGCAGATAGCTCTTGAGGGGAAAATTTTATTTTCCTTCATAAAATACATTCTTACTTAACTATGTTATTCCCATAGGCTACTATACATATGGTCAATTTCAGCATTATCCATATGATAACACACAAATCAGAAATAAACAATGTGGATACCTCTCTTTTGTTGACATATTTGAATAAATTAGAGTGATATTTTCAAACCTAACAATTCCTATCACCACCAATTATATACCATTCCTTGAAAATCAAGAAAATAAGAAATGGAATATTTTAAATGCCAGATTTTAATTGGCTTGGCGTGAAAGTCTAAACAAATATCTCTCAGTGTTATATAGAGCTATTCCTCCCTAAAAGTAAATGAACTTATTTGAAATTCCAATTTCTTTTTTCATTCAAATCCATGAGTATTCTATGCCACATACCAGAGAGAAGATGAGTATGCTATATAGTGAATATATTTTGTCCACAACAAAAATCATGTTGGAGCTTAATACATCTTGTGGCTATATTTGGAATTGAGATTTAAGGGGGAGGTGATTAAAGAAAGTTACAGAGACTGCCCGAATTGACCAATGCCATCTAATCGGTGTGGGTTCTTGCTCTCACAGAACTAGGTTAACAACCAAATATGTCATTAAGAGCTGGCTTTCCATGGTTCTTATTCACGCTAGAGAAACAGATGTCACTAGAAGATCAAAGAAACGATTTTGTCCTAGTACACATTGGTGAGCCAGTAAGTTTTAGAGGGTTAATTACATGAACATTAGAAATTGAAAGGAAGCTAGCTAGCTGTACCACCGAGAAGTTGTCTAAACAATTTATGGTAGCTTCCTCAGTAAGAGTCACAGCTGCATTGTAATAAGCTGTACCACTAAAGAGTCCGTTGCACGATTTATGGGGAACCACACCACTGAAGTGTTTCCATAAGCAATCATTTTTTTACCTCTTCTGTAACATCTAGAAGTGAGAGAACCTCTGATATATCCATAGAAGAAGGTTCAATAGCTCAGTGAGCCTTTATAACCCTTCCATGTGAGAAGATGAACGCACCCCCCAAAATAACCCATTTCCAACTATAGCCACATGAATGTATTATGTTCCAACATAAATTTTGTTGCTCACTAAATATATTTTATACACAAAAGACACATTTTCTCTTTGCTGTATGACTACTATGCTGTTAAGATCTTATAGCACTGATTACAAAAACAGTGATTGGTTGAGCAATGATGATGCCCCAAAGAAGCAGCAATTCATCAATGATAAAAAAGGTTACTCCTTCTATGTGCAATCTCGGAAAGTACCTGTTAGGCCTTTGCATTTCTGCAATGGATCCTTCACCAGAAGCTAAAAGAATCTAGAAACTTGATGAACTTTTAGAAGCATGAGTAAAAATAAATGTCCTTCTGAATAACTAGCCTAATCCCATACATTTTGTTATAGCAATAGAAAATGTACCAAAAGTACACAAGAACACTCAGATGTTTTAAAACATAACAAATGATCTCTAAAATATGTCATTTGATGATAGTTATGCCAAAGGCTTTTAGGTGAAAATAGAATTGTGATTTCATTTTCAATTAATTTCCAACTCCATATACAAAGCACTGGAGTCAGCACAGAAACCTTGACATTATGAGCAAAATGTTATGTACCTACTGTAAAAATAGCAGTAAGTGTGAGGTTCAACATACAAACATCTTCAGGAAATATCCTGTTTCAATTATCATCTTTTGTAGCAGAAAAATATATCTGCAATGAATTTCTTGCAAATGGTTTACTTTGGAATTGTAGCTTTTTCAATGTGATAAATATTATAATTCATTTTGTTATAACTACAAAATGTGAATGATTATTAGTGTCTTATTGCTCAATAACTGTTTTTAATAATATTTCAATCAATTTGCATGCTATTTAATACTTTTACATTGGAAGATAAATTCTGAATGAATAAAGCTGGTATTATAAAAAATCAATTAGACAATGATCATTTGAATCAAAGTCCATAGTTGATGGAGGAGGGTCATCTGTCTATTGGTTAATTAATAAAGAAAACTGCTTGGCTGATAGGTAAAGAACATAGGTAGGCAGAGTAGACAGAACAGAGTGCTGGGAGATGGGCGATGGTGGCGCAGGCCTTTAATCCCAGCACTCGGGAGGCAGAGGCAGGCGGATCTCTGTGAGTTGGAGAGACCAGCCTGGTCTACAGAGCTAGTTCCTGGACAGGCTCCAAAGCCACAGAGAAACCCTGTCTCAAAAAAAAAAAGAAAAGAAAAGAAAAGAAGAACAGAATGCAGTCGCCATAGCTCTCCTCTCAGAGATGGACACAGGTTAGAACCTTTCTGGTAAGCTACCACCTCGTGGTGCTACACACAATATTAGAGATGGGTTAATCAAGATGTGAGAATTAGCCGGTAAGAGGCTAGAGCTAATGGGACAAGCAGTGTTTAAAAGAATACAGTTTCCCTGTAATTATTTCGGGGCATAATCTAGCCAGGCAGCCGGGAGCTGGGGCCGGCAGGAACACAGCCTGCCGCTCCTACTACACATGGTTTTCATTTTGACTAGATATACCTTTTTAACATAATTTGTTAGCAAATTGTAAAGAATAGTTTGTAATAATCAAAGAAAAAAAATTGAACAGATGCACACTAATTCAAAACAATCACAAGTTAGATACTCAATTTAAGCTACCCAAACTTCTATGCATGTTGTAGTTGCATGAAAGCATCCTGAATTTTTATAATATACAATTTTAAAATTATTAGATTATTGCCATATTGTCTATAATAAAAATGTAAAATCAGGAACAAAGCAAATGTGAAGATAATTAAGTAAAATATGTTATTGAAAAGTAATTGTGCACATTCCTGCTCAGTCATTTCAAATAACAATTTTTTTTCTCATTTTTCTTTTGAGAGTTTTATAACTAGCTTCCTCTCACTCATAAAAATATTTCTGAGCATATTAATTTGAGAGGCAAAGAAGAAAATCTCTCTTAAAAAATTTACTTGAGTACTGTTCTCTGGGGATGTCAGAGAGTGAAGAACTACTACTTCATAAATTGCTAAAAGTGATCAATATTTTATTTTATTCTCTCTATGGGAAAATTTCACATAAAAGTATCTTCCTACCATGACATAAAACATGTACATCTTCTCACAATTAAACACTTCTAGTAGTCATTTTTATTCAATATATCTAGCATTTTGTATCTTCTGAGATTAGTGCATCAACCTTTAACCTGTTATTAACTTTTATATTCTTGAAAACCTCAGGAATATAAATGTCGGATAGATTCAATGTAATATTCATGATTCACAAGAAAAATTACTGCAGGAAAGTGTTACTAAGAGGCACACTGAAAGAGCATTAGGTGTGGAGACCTACCTTCCA
Source organism: Microtus oregoni (assembly GCF_018167655.1). Classification (NCBI taxonomy): domain Eukaryota; kingdom Metazoa; phylum Chordata; class Mammalia; order Rodentia; family Cricetidae; genus Microtus; species Microtus oregoni. The sequence continues at coordinate 66,387 of NW_024544256.1, read as the reverse complement.
TTTCTACTAAAAGATAGTCTAGAATTTTGGCCTTGTATTTACGAGTCCTCACTCTGTTTTCCTTTGAAATAAGGACATTATTTTTTATATCATCGACCCATTGCTGTAACTTTGTGTAATGATTCGTGTATTTAATTCTATGAGAGTCATATACAGAATGTACATAATTCTTCAGTAGTTTTTGAGAATACAAATGACAGTCAATCTTTGTCAAAGTTCACAACCTAATAGAAACTATAAATAAATGAAGTGTTTACAAGAGCAAGAATTGATAATTCTGAGAAATTAACGGGGGTACAGAGAAAAGGATATTGAGCTACTCGTGCACTGGAAGAGGCATTGTAGACAAGGAGACATTCAATTTGAGTCTCGCTGAATGTGTGAAAACACAAAAGAAAATGTTAGGGAGAAAATGATGAATTTTGGTAAGTGGAAAACAAAGAAGAGAACCGTAAGAAATCAAAAGTCATGCTCTTCATTCAATGAAATTTTATGTTGACTCACTCAAACTCATAAACAGGGAAATTAAGTGGCTTAAGTTGCAAGATGCTATGATAAATTCATAGAGGAGGATCTCTCTATAACCTGACCTTTTGTTTGCTACCAGATAAAGTCATAAAGCTGGACATTTCCTGATGATTTTTACAATAATAAAACACTGACTAAAATAGTACCTAATATCACAGAGAAAATAAACAATTCTGCAAACATGATTAAGCCCAATGCTAAAGCAATGAGATAAAACTTTGTGCCAAGAAATGTGTGTGTGTGAGTGTCCGAGTGCCTTGTTAGTCATTTTATATGTATTTGGTTTATTTCTATTGCTTAATTTATGGTAAAAAATAGTAAGTTTCCTTGTAATATTTTCATATCTGTAACATATTTGTCCTCTATTGTCTTCCCTCTTTCCTGTCCTTCTCCTACTGATATCCCCCTTCAGTAGTCATCTTGTTAGTGCTGGAAAATATTTATATTCAACAGGTTTATTGTTTAATGCATTAATCAAAAATGCCTATCATTTATGTGACACATTATAAAACTTAGACATAGGAGAGGATGTTAAAAAGTAATGATTCAGAAACACACATAGTGAACAATGACAAAGAGACATGATTTTATTTTATTTAAAGAGAAATATGAAGTCAAGTGGAAAAGCAATTAATATTGCAGATTATTCTATATTCCTAGTAGGGAGGAGGGGAAGATAAAGACATAAGAACTATGAAAAATAATGATAAATATTAGATAAGGCTATGCAATACTTGGACTCATTATAAAGGAAGGCTACAAACTCAGGACATATATACAAAATAGATTTGTCATGTTATTAATGATACAAAATGGCAATGTCAAGTCAAAGGTTAGACTGAAAAATGATATAAAAACATTTTCCATTAAACCTGAGTAATAGCCTTTGATCTTAGAATTTTAGATTTTGAGGGCATAAAGTGGCATTGGTAGTCAGTTTATAATGAGGAGGCCTAAACTAATTAAACTCACACACAAAGGAGAGAAAAAAAATGTAGTGTCAAAGAGGTCCCTCATTTGTCATTCACTGTGTAATCAATGTAATGCATTTTTTACCACTCATTACGCAATTAGAGTTGTTCATAAAACATTATATCCTTTCTCATTTTCAAGACAGTAGCTGTCCAGACCAGAACTACATTTCTCATATTTTGTATAGAATAATTTACATCTGATGCCAAATAAAGATGTTTAAGATGATAAAATCCATATTTACTTTTCACTTCTTATTTTTCTCCTCTGCAGATATTAATTCTATTAAGTTGTAGTAAAAAGAATAGTGGATCTCTCCCAAAGTCATTCACAGCCAGATCCCTAACATCTCTGAATAAATCATGTTACATAAAAATGGGGAATTGGTGGTATGTATGGAATTTGACTTGATAATCAGTCAACTCTTGATAAGAAGACTATCCTGAATTATCCAGTGAAACAAATAAAATCACCAGGGCTCTTAAACAGAAAACTACTTGGCCTGACAAAGCAAACCAGAGATAGCATCATGGGAAGATCATGACTATGCTCTGCTGTTTGGAGGATGAAGAAGGTAGTCGGACCTGAGGAATGTACAAAATACCTAGAAAGTACAGTAAAGGAAGAGGTTCTCCCTCAGAATATGTATAGAGGGCACCTGTGTCTCTGCTCACATGAATTCAGTTTGGATTTCTGAGCTTCAGGTCTGCTTGATAATAAATTAATGTAGTTTTAATGTCTTAAAATTTTATAAGTTATACAACAAGAATAGAAAATTGTGTATAATGTTTCATTAAAGCTTACAAAACATATATGTAATTACTCCTATTTGTGATGGACAATCCCTATGAGAAAGATAATCATTCTATTCACTTTTCCTTCCTGCTTACTGACAGAATGGAACATAGAAATGTATATATGTGTAGATGTACTTCTACTGATAAGTACTCTGATTTTTAAATTATATAGGGTTCTGTCATATTAAGAAAAATTAACTTGAAAAGTCCAGTTTCTTTTTTGTTAGACTCCATTCACATTCTTTGTATTTCATTAATAAATTTAGAAATAATTATTTTAATGGGTTTCATAATTTACTAAACAATATTTTTGAGAATCAACTGATTAATGAGATTCTCAGATGCTACAATATTGCTACATAACATATTGAGTGTAACAAAACATTATATTTGCAAAGTTACTAATGGATTAATATTCAAAATATATGAAGAACTTGTGGAACCAGATATCAACCAACAAATAATCCAATTTTAAAATAGACATATATGTAAACAGAATATTCTCAATAGAAGAATCTCAAATGGAAAAAAACCCACCTAAATGTTCAACATACTTAGCCATCAGACAAATGTAAATCAAAACTACTTTGAGATTTCATCTTACACTTGTCAAAATGGCTAAGATCAGTAAAATAAGTGACAGACAACTCGTGCTGCTGAGGATATGGATCAAGGGATCACTCCCTAATTGATGGTGGGAGTAGAAACCTGTGAAGTCACTATGGAAATCAATATAGTATTTCCTCAGAAGAACTTACTTCAAGACTCAGCTCTACTAATCTTGGGCATATACCCAAAGGACACTCAGCCCTACCACAAGGACACTTGTTAAACCATTTTCATTGTAGCTTTATTTATAATAGGCAGACACTAGAAACAGCCGATATGGATTAAGAGAATGTGGTGCATTTACACCATGGAAAATTAATCATCTGTTAAAAATTGCATCATAAATTTTGCTGGCAAATGGATGCAACTAGAAAAAAGTTTCCTGAGAGAGGTAACACAGACCCAGGAAGAGAAACATGGTATATACTCACTTATAAGTGGATACTAGTTGTCAAGAAAATGATAACCATGATACTGATAGTCTGGGGATAGAATGGTCATATAGGGCAGCCACAACTCCTCTGGTTCTATGAGAGATTGATAGTCTTTGTGGGAATCTAGATGCTGTCAACAGCACAGAAAAAGTTGATGGGTCTAAGAATGCCGGAGATTGCTATAGAGGCAGCTGGAGAAGACCAGGACACTGGCTGTTGCAACTTGGGTAGATCAAGCCCTCTATGTACAAAGTACTGAGTGGGTAACTAAACTAAACAAGTTAAAACCTGGGAAGACAGAAAATCTGAATAAGGAATAATGCTCTATACTGTACCTAAAGTATCCCGTGGATGTATTAGTGCAGGGTAAGTGCTAGCAAAGCCTAGATGTTCACGACAGAAAAGGAGGATTCCTGAGAATAGTCTGAGCTGAGTTATTTGGGACCATACTCCCGAGAAGACCCTTGAATCAAGAGGCAAACAGCCAGATTATGCAAGGGTGCTGGCTGTTAAACTCAAGCTAGATGCAGATGGATATGGAAAACAAGTATTGGTTGGTGGAATATATAAGAAGCCAGTTCCTGGAGGAGAACATTAGGAATGTGGTGGAGTAGGGTGCTGCAGGTAACACAGAGGGTACTGTGGGTGGGTGAAGGTAGCAACTTGTCTGCTGCATGTATGTCGGCAGTCGCACACGTGGAAGGCCAAGATATGGGATTTCCGAAATTATAGAAGCCTAGATATTGCTACTTAGGTGATCAAACTAAATTTGTATAATGACTTTGGGAAAGAGGCTAGATCCAGGTAGAGATAGAATATGAAATATCTGGTTGTGAGGGAGTGAGTACTTACCAGGCCATACCATGGTGGAGGACTCAGGAATACAGAATTTGGATTCGGGTAAGATAGCAAAATGAGTACTATATGTAGATTCAAGCAGCGCAGGTCCTTGTAGGACAATGTATGTTGGTTGGAGGACAGGAGTAGATGCTGGGATTCGGCCCTCGCATTTGGAACTCTGTTGAATCCTGTGAGCATTACTACAGCATGCAAGAATATCAGTGGCAAAAACTAGACTTGGACACTTGTAGTGACTTATGATCTGTTTGTTGGCATATGGGGAAACGCTATCTGGTAAGGGAAATATTCTGGGCTTGGTCTTTGGGGAAGATATGGAAAGTCTGGATTGGAAATGGAGTTGTGAAAGCAGGGCAACTATTTCATGCATGGGTGTAGGTGTGTTAAATTCAGGGGAGCCTAACTGTTGACTATACCAAAGAAGGAGTTGCTGGACCTAGTCTTGGCTGAAGGCTTTGAAAACCTTCACAGGCCTAAAATTTGCAAATGCAAGGCACATGAGGCAGCTGTAAGTCAGACAGCAAGTGGAAAATCAAATATTCATTTGTGTGTAGTGGGTTACTCAATTGGCTAAAGTTGGGTCCTGGTGGTTGTGGGATGTCTGGTTATATAATGAAGTGGTTTAGGCATCGGAATCATCCTGCAGATGGATTCAGGTAGGATGGTTACTGTTGGGAATGTAGATGCTGGATACAGCACAAAAGAATGTGCTAGGACAAGTCCAGTTGGAGGGAAAGTGCCAGCAGAAGCTTAGAACTATCTATCAAAGCACAGTAGGACTAAGATGGAGCCTAGGGTTTGGAACTCAGCAAACAGCTAAAAGTCACTATAAGTGTGAGAAAACAGCTCTTTTAGAGTTCTCACTGGATGTTTCATCAGGTCTGGACTCTACTGGAGTAGGAAAAGAATTATCTGCTCGAAAGGTGCACTTACTTCTCTTGGCATTGTAGAAGGATTTGGACAGTCTTGGCATGCTGTGATATTATGTAGTCAGCCAGAGATCCTGTGGTTTGATGAGGTTGGGGTTGTCTCAGTGGGAATGTATATGTTGTCTACAGCACAGGAGGATTTGATGGGACTAGGAATCCTATATGCTATGAATATGTTTTATTACCATTGGTTATTCAAGAAGATGCTTTGGGCAATCGATTAGTAGAATATAGACAGGCAGGAAATCTGAACAGAGATATAGAGAGAAAGTAGGCAGAGTCAGGGAGATGCCATGTAGCTGCTGAAGGAGAAAACCAGCAGCTACCAGTGAGAGCCTTACTGGTATGGATCATAATGATACATAGATATACATAGATATATAGATATACAGAATCCCACATCAATATGAGCTATGTTTGGAGGGATGTGGAAAAACAGTATTTGGAACAGGAAATATTCACTAGGTTCGAACTTTAGGAGGACACGATAACTTTTCATAAGGAGTGGGGTTATTCCATTAGCCAGTACAGGTATGATAAGTGTTGGGGAACTCTCAGTGTTGGTTACAGAATAGGAGTAGCTGGTGGGATCATGCTGTGTTTTGAGATTTGTGTCCCTAAAACATGCCACAAATCACTACTGCAGAGTGCAAGGGTCCATTCTTTGATGGGACAGGGACTATTCAATCTAGGATAAATTCCACTGAATATGGAAAACCAATTACAGAGTATGGATATCTTCACCTGGATAAATCCTGGAGGGGGACATAGGAAGTCTGGGTATGGTGTGAAGAGGTATGGGCAACTCTAAGACCCCTGTTGGTTTATCTAAATAGGATTATATCTGGCTGTAGCCCAGATGTTCTCTATAATATAGGAAAAATGTTCTAAATAGGCTGCAACATGTTGAAGCCTAAAATAAGGCAAGGAGTCCAGACCAAGATTGAACATTTCTTATGGTTTCCAGGTTATACATAACAGAATATTAAAAATCAAGTGTCTAATACTGTGTGATATTCTCAATAGGCTAGACACCAGAAGATAGGAGAACCCTGGTTATGGACTGGGCTTATGTTGGTTGTAGAAAGCCTCCTTAGGTGAGTGAGTATATTAAAGGAGGCTGTATGCTCACTACAGTAAAAGAGATATTGAGGCTAGGCTGGGTCACCTGACTTGGGATAAGGTGGAAGCCTGGAGGCCATGATTTGTTGCTACACAGCCAGAGAAGATATGGACACTGGTTTGCATATATTCATTAGGTACAGAGGAATGTGGAGATGCAAGTATTCGTGTGTGTGTGTGTGTGTGTGTGTGTGTGTGTGTATGTGTGTGAGTGTGTGTGTGTACGGTCAACAGGCTAAGCCATGGAGTAGGAATGTTATTTGGGAATGATTTTAGGGAAGACATTCAAGATACTAGCCAAAGATTGAGGCGGACATTTTGGACTAAACCATTGACAGGGATAGTATTGTTGAAGAATTTGGAGAAGCAAATGATCTGTCATGTGTTCTACCACAACAAAGGTAGATATGTAAAAAAGTTTGAGGTGGAAAATTTGCCTTAGAGTTATTAAACAAAGTCTCCATCTAAACCCAAACTCTCTTTGCCTTCTCAATATCTTCCCCCTATCATCAAAGTGTCAGGGGTGGTACAGTCCACTATATGTTCCTTCCTTCCCCAGGCATTCTTGTGGGTCAGAACCAGGCTTTGTGATGTCAGAGCACAAGCTCACCTACTATTGGTCGAGACCTTGATGATGACTCAGGTCTGAGGGTGTGGCCTTCCCTACTCTGCCAGTTGTTCACAGCCCCTCGAGGGAGAAACAACACGTGCTCACGCGACTTGGTGATGGAGAGTCTAGCAAAGGAACCTAAGGAATCACTGTCCGACATGGACCTCCCAACATCCAGTAGTGATGTTCCGATGGCAGCGAATGGGCCAGTCCTTATGGTGAAGACAAAGGCAGCTCTAAAGCAGTATCCACCTTACATGTCGTGCGGAAAGGTGAGTTGACGAACCCTACTGGAGCTCCCTCCTCTACTCATTTACTCTTACCTAAAGTCACTACCTCTCTCCTTCCTGGCATAAATCCCTTATCAATTCTCACCTCTTCCGACAAAGTGTCCTTCACATGCCTCTCCTGACTTCTCCCTCTATTAACTAATTCTTGTGTTCACCTCTTGCCATTCCAGGCACACAAGAAAAGCAAACACTGGAAGCACTCCTCAAAGAAGAGTAACCAGAGAAAGAGGGAGGCCGAAGAGGCAGCTGCCCTCGAACGGAAGAAAATCAAAGTGAAAGCTGTTACTGCAATGCCTGAACCTAAGGAGGAGGAGCCTGAAAAGAAGCCGAGGTGCACACTACTGGAGAAGCAAGCGTGGTCGCAGCAGCCGATGAGGGGGAGAGCCAATAAGTTGGCTATCATGAAGACGGGGAATGCCCAAATATGACAAAGAAAATTGCATTGGTATAAATTTCTTAAATTGAAAATAAATTCAATTTAGTTGAAAAGCTATGTGTCTTTTACAGTGACTAAAGGCGAAACCAGGAAAGGGAAGGAAAAATGATGGTTATAGGAGAAGAGAGGGAAGATGGGTGGGTGAATGGCAATGGAGAGATTTGTTCTTCACTAGGTTTGGGACAGTCATAGTGGGTTCATGGAAAGAGGGGGAGTTTGGGTTGGTAGAAGACAAGGGAGGGATTTGGGTCTACAAAGGTTTGGGCATTAATTGTGGGTGCATAAAAGAGGCGAGTTTGTGTGGGAAGAAGACAAGGGAGGGATTAGGGTCTCCAAAATTTTGTGGCTTTAACGGTGAGAGCATGGAAAGAGAGGGAGTTTTGGTGGGTAGGAGACAAGGGAGGGATTTGTGTCTCCAAAGTTTTGGGCATCAATGGTGGGTGCATGGAAGACGGGGAGTTTGGGTGGGAAGAAGACAAGGGAGGGGTTTGGGTCTCCAAAGTTTTGGGGCAGTAATGGTGATGGCATGAAAAGAAAGGGAGTTTGGGTGGGAAGATGACAAGGGAGGGATTTGGGTCTCCAAAGAATTGGTCATCAATGGTGGGTGCATGGAAGAGGGGGAGTTAGGGTGGATAGAAGACAAGGAAGGGATTTGTGTCTCCAAAGGATTTGGGCAGTAATGGTGAGTGCATGAAAAGAAAGGGAACTTGGGTTGGTAGAAGACAAGGGAGGGATTTGTGTCTCCAAATGTTTGGGCATCACTTGTGGGTGCATGGAAGAAAGGGAGTTTGGTTGTGTAGGAGACAAGTGAGGGATTTGTGTTTTTAAAGGTTTGGGCATCAATGATGGGTGCATGGAAGAGGGGGAGTTTGGGTGGGAAGAAGACAAGGGAGGGATTTTTTTCTCCAAACGTTTGGGCATCATTGGTGTGTGCCAGGATGAGGGGGATTTTGGGGCAGTAATGGTGAGTGCATTAAAGAAAGGGATCATGGGTGGGTAGAAGACAAGTGTGGGATTTGGGTCTCCAAAGGTTTGGGCATCAATGGTGGGTGCATGAAAGTGGGGATGTTTGGGTTGGAAGAAGACAAGGGTGGGATTTGGGTCTCCAAAGGTTTGGGCAACAATGGTGGGTGCATGGAAGAGGGGGAGTTCGGGTGGGAAGAAGACAAGGTTGGGATTTGGGTCTCCAAAGGTTTGGGCAACAATGGTGTGTGCATGGAAGAGGGGGAGTTTGGGTAGGTAGAAGACAAGGGAGGGATTTGGGTTTCCATATGTTTGGAGCAGTAATGGTGAGTGCATGGAAAGAGAGTGAGTTTGGGTGGGTAGAAAACACGGGAGGGATTTGGGTCTCCAAATGTTTGGGCATCAATTGTGGGTGCATGGAAGAGAGGGAGTTTGGGTGGGTAGGAAAAAAGGGAGGGATTTGGGTCTCCAGAAGTTTGGGCATCAATGGTGGGTGCCTTGAAGAGGGGGATTTTGTGTGGGTAGAAGACAAGGGAGGGATTTGTGTCTTCAAAATTTTGGGGCAGTAATGGTGAGAGCTTGGAAAGAGTGGGAATATGGGTGGGTAATACCAGGGAAGGGAGTTGGATCTCATATACTTTGCAGAGTTTAATGATGGGTAAATGATAAGAGACATTTGGGTGGGTACATGACAAGGGAAGGATTTGATTCTCAAATACTCAGGTGGCAGAAATCATGAGTATCTGTTAAGAGAGGAGTTTGGGTTATTATATGAAGGGTGGGATTAGGGTCTCAGAAAGATGGGGTCAGAAATGGTGGATATATAGCAACAGAGGGAGTATGCTGGGTAAATGACAAGGGAGGGATTTGGGACTTATACACTTTAGGGGCAGCAATGGTGAGTATGTAGCAAGAGAAATACTTTGGATGGGCATATGACAATGGAGAGATTAGGGTCTCACAAAGCTGGTGGCAAAATGATGGGTATATGCCCAGAAAGGAGTTTGGGTAGCTGTATGACCAGGGGGTGTTTGGGTCTCTTAAGGTTTGGGGCAGAAATAATTGGTATATTTCATGAAACAGAGTTTGGGTGGGTATATATCAAGAGAGAGGGTTTTGTTGGGCTTATAAACATGGATATATTTGGGTCTGACATGTTTGGGAGAAGAAATGGTGGGTACATCACAAGACAGGAAATTGTGTGGTTACATGAAAATAGAAGAATTTTCAGTGGGCATATGGCAAGAGAAGGATTTGGGTCACAGCAGGATGGGGGCAGACATGGTGGATATATGGCTAGCGAGGGAGTTTGGGTGAGTACATGACATGGGGCAGATTGGGCCATCACAACGTTTGGGGGAAGAAATGGTGGAAACATTATAAGAGAAAGTATTAGGTTTGGTGTATGGCTAAGGAGGAATGAGTGTCTTGGAAGGATGGGTCCAGAAATAGTGGGTACATGGCGAGAGAGGGAGTTCACTTGGTTGAATGAAAGGGAGAGATTTGTGTCTGATAAGGTTTTAGGGAAGAAATATTGGCTATATGGCAAGAGAGGTAGTGTGATAAAGGAGGGATGTGGTCTCATAAGGATGAAGGCAGCAACAGTGAGAGAGAGAGAGAGAGAGAGAGAGAGAGAGAGAGAGAGAGAGAGAGATTGGGTTGGTATATGATATGGGAGAGATTATGGTTTTTCAAAGTTTGATGGCAGATAAACAATTTTCATGAATGTACGATAAAGATGGATTTGATTGCGTGCATTGTATGAACCACACCTTGAACTCAAATTTCAAGTTGAGGCCTAGAAAATTGATTTAGGTGGGTATATGACACAGAAGACTCTTTGGTGTTGAAGATGGAAAATCTGACATTTTGTATACTATACGGATAGAGGCCAGAAAAGGAATATGGTTTGATATATAAAAAGAAGAAAATTTGGGTTAGCATATGACAAAGAAGGGACTTTGGTTCCCACAGATTTGAGGGTCATACCACACATGCACTGTAAGACTCATAGAGGTAATTATGGAGCATTGAATCCAAATTGCTACATTTATCTAATCTCATAGATACGGATGAAGAAGACTGTGCTCCACCATCCATGTATTTTGCAAGATCCGGGCAAAACTTCACAGTATGAATGTCTCAACCTATCTGAGGTGAAGTGTGTGAGTGACAGTTATCCCACAAATAGCTGTTATGTTTCCTGTTTGGCAACTTTTTTTGAATGTTGGTTTTATACCTCACCATCCAATGTAAGTAAGGAAATCTCCCCAGGAGCAATAATCACCCAGCAAACTCAAATCTACTGATCACATCTCAGTGAAAGGAATGGTAATTTGAAGTGACAGGTTTACCCTTGGTTATCCTTTATAAAAAATTTGTGTTTTAATAGGGCTTTTAGAATGGGCTGCTTACATAACAGGCCTAGCAGAAATGAGGATATACTAATGAGACAATTGTGTAGCTTGATCTATCAGAACAGTCAAATCATTGACTTCAACGTAATGAGTATTTCTACAGAAATCTCATGCCAGGTAAAGCAATGTTCTCTACCCAAAGGAAAACCTTGTCTTCTTAAAGAGATTTCACACAATTCCTACTATCAAACCACCTTGCCAGATAAGACTAACAATTAGACAATGATGGGTGAGCTAAGGGAGGGTAGATGCCACCTCCTGACCACAACTGCTTATATGTCAATACCCTGTCCCTCTAGCTAAACTCTAATCTCAGTTCAGGACTTCAAGATGCAAGAGACTTGAAAGGGTCTCTGGATCTCTTTATCACTAGTTAATTGGATGTTTGCCTATAATTTTAGGAAATTAATTCATGATCATCATGTCAGGATTCAGGCAAACATGGCACTGGGCCTGTTGTTGAGTCCATACCAACTGATTCATCAGTAGTAGGTAGAGAGAGAGAGAGAGAGAGAGAGAGAGACGAGGCCTGATGTGGGAATGTAAACCTCAAAACCCACCCTCAGTGACATATATTATCCACAAAGCCTATATGCATTCCAGCATGGTCACACCTCCTAATTTCCCAAACAGTTGCACTTCTTGGTAACTAAGTAAGTATTCAAGTACATGAGAGCCTGTTTTTCATTCCCTTTCATTAACTGTCACATTTCTCTAGAAGCCACCAACTGTCAGTAGTTTGTCACTTAGAGGTACAGACTTCTGAGCCATCCCCCATAGTCAAAGATGCACTGTAGGAGGGCTCCAGAGTCTAACTGGCAAACTCCTGACAGTTGGTGGCTTCTAGAGAAGTGTGAGAGTTAATGTGGATGGAAACCATACTGGCATATATTTGAGTGCTTAGTCACCAAGCATACTGGAATATGACCTGGCCTCATCTTACACAGGCCTTTGCATGCAATCACGATGGCTCTGTATTTGTGAGAGCAATGACTCTGTCATGTCTTGAGATCACAATTTCACTCTTGGCATCTGCAGCCTCAGACTCATAAAATCTTTTTAAATGCTCCCTGCAATGGTACCTGAGTCTTGAAGAGAGGGCTACAAATATCCCATTGCACATACTCTCATTTTTTTTCCAGGATGACCAGTTTTGAATGTCTTTTTTAAACATAATCTACTGCACCAAGGTCTCTGAGGAGGTCTGAGAACTGCACTAATCTGTAGTTATCGAGATATGAATGTAGAGTGAAGCTTGATACTTCATTCATTTAACAAAATAATAGTATGAGGTTCAATACTGGGGCCTTGGATCTCCATAACCATATGTTCTCGACAAAGCTTACAGCAGCAGGCATGTGTTGCTTTCTATAGAGTAGACCTTAAATTCACTCTTAAGGAGCTGATTATTCCCAGAAAGTTTGTACCACTATTGCATTCATGGACATATCTTTCTAGGTTGTTCATTAATATAGTATGCAATATTCTTAGTTTGGTACGACGACTGATGATCCTCCCAGGAGCACACCATGTAGGCTAGAGCAAAGGATGAAATACTGGGACTAAACTGGGAACTAGGATTTAGGACTTTGTTGAAGTTAGAGATCATTACTGCAAGGCAAAGATTTCAGGCTACTATGGTGGCACTGCCTAAGGCTCATGATTTACACGCTACAGGATATGAAAACAGAAATATTGGGATGTATGTGGAATATCCAATAGACTAGGCCCTGGAAGAGAACACAGAAAGTTTGTGTATAGAGAGGGGTAGTATAGTCAACATCTAGTCCTGTGCCTGTGGATAGGGCAAGTACTAGTGGCACTCTAATTGTTCCTTATAGCACTGAAATTGGGGGTGTATGAGATTTGGGACCATGATGAAGCCTGAAGTCCTCTGCTCTGAAGTATAAGTTGTTTGTCTAGGCTGGGGTACTGGTGTAGATTCAGCAGGATGTGCAAAAACATTTATGATGAGTATGTTAGGGATAATTAACAGGCCTGACTCTGGAGAGGTCATGGGGAATCTGAGTACAGAGTTGGGTTGTATAGGCAGCACACAGTGTTCTGTGGCTAAGTGTTGTAACAGGAACTTCATGCAGGAACCAAGATCTTACCTATAGCAAAGAAGAACATGAAGCAAAGGATTTTGGACATTGACAAAAGTTAGAAGTCACTACAAGGATGGGTGGTGGTGGTGCATGACTTTAATCATAGCACTTGGGAGGCAGAGGCAGGAGGATCTCTGTGAGTGTGAAGCCAACCTGGTCTACAGAGCTAGTGCAAAAATAGACTTCAAAGTTACGTAGAGAAGCCTTCTCTCGAATTAAAAATAGATAGATAGATAGACAGATAGGTAGATATAAGTAAGTCATTGCGAGGGAGAACAAGCACTATTCTAGGGATGCCACTAGATTGTCTGGACTCCACTAGTTTGGGAAAACAATTATCTCTGCAGAAGGGTGCATACCTCTATAGTCTTTGTAGGAGGATATGGACAGTCTGGGCATGTGTGCAAGAACGTTGAGTGCAGAGGGAGCCTAGCTGTTCACTAAAGCATAGTAGAAGTTGCTGGGCCTAAGCTTGTCTGCACACATTCAAACCTGTAGATGCCTAAAGCTCGCAAATGGAAGGCAAATGTGGTTCTAGTAGGTCAGGCTGCATGTGCAAAAAACAAGTATTCATGTTTGTGTTGGTTATTACTCACTAGGCTAAACCCTGGAGGCCGAGCATGTGGGATGTCTAGGGACAAAGATAGGTGGCTTAATCATTTAAATGTCACTTGTGATTGAATGAAGGTAGAATGGTTCAAGTTGAGAGTATGGAAGTTGGATATAGCACAAAGGAATAGGCTAGGACAAGGTCAGTTGGAGGAACCAGAGTCTGCAGAAGCCTAGAGCCATCAAGTACAAGGAACTCATAGCCACACTAGTCATGGTCACTGGATGTTCGACCATTCTAGTTATGCCAGAAAATAAAATGTCAGATAGGGATGTAAACACCAGGCTCACCCAGGAGGAGACCACAGGAAGTCTGTGTATTTATTGGTGTATTTTATGTGTCACAAGGCTTTCTGAAAGTAGATGTGGGTAGACAGGGCTAGGGTACATCCCTATGGGAGCATAGATGTAGGCTACAGCAAAGGACAAAATGCTTGGCATAGGCTAGGGCCAAGGAATGGGGACCTTGTTGAATTCTAGGGGTCATTACAGCAAGGCTAGGAGTCCAGACATCTGTGCCAAACTGCGTGCAGCATGGGATTTATGTTTTGCATGACATGAAAACAGAAATATTGGGTTGTGTTTGGAGTTTCAGTAACTAGACTCTGAAGGGTGGATGGGAAGTTTGTGTATAGAGTGCCATGGTATAGTGAACATCTAGTCCTATGGCCATAGATAGGACAACTATTGTAGAAAAACTAAATGTTAACTATAGCACATAAATAGATGGAGGGGCTGTGCTGGGGTGTGAGATTTTACACCCTACTGAATCCTAGAGGCACCTGTTATGTGTTATAGGTTGTCTATGTAGGCTAAAGTACTGTGATCAATTCAGCAAGTTGTAGAAAATCATGTATGATGAGTACATTTGGTGTTAGTCTACAGGCTTGACTCTGGGGAGTACATGGGTATTCTGGGAAATCTGGGTATTAAGTTTTGTTGTATAGGTAGCCTAGAGTGTCCTGTGTGTAAGTGTTGTTACAGGAGATTCATGCAGGACACTATATGTTGCATTCAGCCTAAGAGACCATGGTGGGACTTAGATGGAACAAAGGATTTGGAACCCTACCAACAGCTAGAAGTCACTACTATTGAAATCTAGGGATGACACTGGATGTTCCATCCAGTCTGGACTCCACTGGATTAGAAAAACAATGATAGGATGCAGAGCAGTGCTCTGAAATCTAGACGATGGAGGAGTATTCTGATAGTCTGGGGATAGAATGGTCATGTAGGGCAGCCACAACTCCTCTGGTTCTATGAGAGACTGATAGTCTTTGTGGGAATCTAGATGCTGTCAACAGCACAGAAAAAGTTGATGGGTCTAAGAATGCCGGAGATTGCTATGGAGGCAGCTGGAGAAGACAAGGACACTGGTTGTTGCAACTTGGGTAGATCAAGCCCTCTATGTACAAAGTACTGAGTGGGTAACTAAAGTCAACAAGTTAAAACCTGGGAAGACATAGAAAATCTGAATAAGGAATAATGTTCTATATTGTACCTAAAGTGTCCCGTGGATGTACTAGTGCGGGGTAAGTGCTAGCATAGCCTAGATGTTCCCGACAGAACAGGAGGATTCCTGAGAATAGTCTGAGCTGAGTTATTTGGGACCATACTCCCGAGAAGACCCTTGAATCAAGAGGCAAACAGCCAGATTATGCAGGGGTGCTGGCTGTTAAACTCAAGCTAGATGCAGATGGATATGGTAAACAAGTATTGGTTGGTGGCATATATAAGAAGCCAGTTCCTGGAGGAGAACATTAGGAATGTGGTGGAGTAGGGTGCTGCAGGTAACACAGAGGGTACTGTGGGAGGGTGAAGGTAGCAACTTGTCTGCTGCATGTATGTCGGCAATCGCACACGTGGAAAGCCAAGATATGGGATTTCCGAAATTATAGAAGCCTAGATATTGCTACTTAGGTGATCAAACTAAATTTGTATAATGACTTTGGGAAAGAGGCTAGATCCAGGTAGAGATAGAATATGAAATATCTGGTTGTGAGGGAGTGAGTACTTACCAGGCCATACCATGTTGGAGGACTCAGGAATACAGAATTTGGATTCGGGTAAGATAGTTAGCAAAATGAGTACTATATGTAGATTCAAGCAGCGCAGGTCCTTGTAGGACAATGTATGTTGGTTGGAGGACAGGAGTAGATGCTGGGATTCGGCCCTCGCATTTGGAACTCTGTTGAATCCTGTGAGCATTACTACAACATGCAAGAATATCAGTGGCAAAAACTAGACTTGGACACTTGTAGTGACTTATGATCTGTTTGTTGGCATATGGGGAAACACTATCTGGTAAGGGAAATATTCTGGGCTTGGTCTTTGGGGAAGATATGGAAAGTCTGGATTGGAAATGGAGTTGTGAAAGCAGGGCAACTATTTCATGCATGGGTGTAGGTGTGTTAAATTCAGGGGAGCCTAACTGTTGACTATACCAAAGAAGGAGTTGCTGGACCTAGTCTTGGCTGAAGGCTTTGAAAACCTTCACAGGCCTAAAATTTGCAAATGCAAGGCACATGAGGCAGCTGTAAGTCAGACAGCATGTGGAAAATCAAATATTCACTTGTGTGTAGTGGGTTACTCAATTGGCTAAAGTTGGGTCCTGGTGGTTGTGGGATGTCTGGTTATATAATGAAGTGGTTTAGGCATCGGAATCATCCTGCAGATGGATTCAGGTAGGATGGTTACTGTTGGGAATGTAGATGCTGGATACAGCACAAAAGAATGTGCTAGGACAAGGCCAGTGGGAGGGAAAGTGCCAGCAGAAGCTTAGAACTATCTATCAAAGCACGGTAGGACTAAGATGGAGCCTAGGGTTTGGAACTCAGCAAACAGCTAAAAGTCACTGTAAGTGTGAGAAAACAGCTCTTTTAGAGTTCTCACTGGATGTTTCATCAGGTCTGGACTCTACTGGAGTAGGAAAAGAATTATCTGCTCGAAAGGTGCACTTACTTCTCTTGGCATTGTAGAAGGATTTGGACAGTCTTGGCATGCTGTGATATTATGTAGTCAGCCAGAGATCCTGTGGTTTGATGAGGTTGGGGTTGTCTCAGTGGGAATGTATATGTTGTCTACAGCACAGGAGGATTTGATGGGACTAGGAATCCTCTATGCTATGAATAAGTTTTATTACCATTGGTTATTCAAGAAGATGCTTTGGGCAATCGATTAGTAGAATATAGCCAGGCAGGAAATCTGAACAGAGATATAGAGAGAAAGTAGGCAGTGTCAGGGAGATGCCATGTAGCTGCTGAAGGAGAAAACCAGCAGCTACCAGTGAGAGCCTTACTGGTATGGATCATAATGATACATAGATATACAAAAGGGAATCCCACATCAATATGAGCTATGTTTGGAGGGATGTGGAAAAACAGTATTTGGAACAGGAAATATTCACTAGGTTCGAACTTTAGGAGGACACGATAACTTTTCATAAGGAGTGGGGTTATTCCATTAGCCAGTACAGGTATGATAAGTGTTGGGGAACTCTCAGTGTTGGCTACAGAATAGTAGTAGCTGGTGGGATCATGCTGTGTTTTGAGATTTGTGTCCCTAAAACATGCCAAAAATCACTACTGCAGAGGGCAAGGGTCCATTCTTTGATGGGACAGGGACTATTCAATCTAGGATAAATTCCACTGAATATGGAAAACCAATTACAGAGTATGGATATCTTCACCTGGATAAATCCTGGAGGGGGACATAGGAAGTCTGGGTATGGTGTGAAGAGGTATGGGCAACTCTAAGACCCCTGTTGGTTTATCTAAATAGGATTATATCTGGCTGTAGCCCAGATGTTCTCTATAATATAGGAAAAATGTTCTAAATAGGCTGCAACATGTTGAAGCCTAAAATTCACTACTATAAGGCAAGGAGTCCAGACCAAGATTGAACATTTCTTATGGTTTCCAGGTTATACATAACAGAATGTTAAAAATCAAGTGTCTAATACTGTGTGATATTCTCAATAGGCTAGACACCAGAAGATAGGAGAACCCTGGTTATGGACTGGGCTTATGTTGGTTGTAGAAAGCCTCCTTAGGTGAGTGAGTATATTAAAGGAGGCTGTATGCTCACCACAGTAAAAGAGATATTGAGGCTAGGCTGGGTCACCTGACTTGGGATAAGGTGGAAGCCTGGAGGCCATGATTTGTTGCTACACAGCCAGACAAGATATGGACACTGGTTTGCGTATATTCATTAGGTACAGAGGAATGTGGAGATGCAAGTATTCGTGTGTGTGTGTGTGTGTGTGTGTGTATGTGTGTGTGAGTGTGTGTGTGTGTACGGTCAACAGGCTAAGCCATGGAGTAGGAATGTTGTTTGGGAATGATTTTAGGGAAGACATTCAAGATACTAGCCAAAGATTGAGGCGGACATTTTGGACTAAACCATTGACAGGGATAGTATTGTTGAAGAATTTGGAGAAGCAAATGATCTGTCATGTGTTCTACCACAACAAAGGTAGATATGTAAAAAAGGTTGAGGTGGAAAATTTGCCTTAGAGTTATTAAACAAAGTCTCCATCTAAACCCAAACTCTCTTTGCCTTCTCAATATCTTCCCCCTATCATCAAAGTGTCAGGAGTGGTACAGTCCACTATTTGTTCCTTCCTTCCCCAGGCATTCTTGTGGGTCAGAACCAGGCTTTGTGATGTCAGAGCACAAGCTCACCTACTATTGGTCGAGACCTTGATGATGACTCAGGTCTGAGGGTGTGGCCTTCCCTACTCTGCCAGTTGTTCACAGCCCCTCGAGGGAGAAACAACAGGAGCTCACGCGACTTGGTGATGGAGAGTCTAGCAAAGGAACCTAAGGAATCACTGTCCGACATGGACCTCCCAACATCCAGTAGTGATGTTCCGATGGCAGCGAACGGGCCAGTCCTTATGGTGAAGACAAAGGCAGCTCTAAAGCAGTATCCACCTTACATGTCGTGCGGAAAGGTGAGTTGACGAACCCTACTGGAGCTCCCTCCTCTACTCATTTACTCTTACCTAAAGTCACTACCTCTCTCCTTCCTGGCATAAATCCCTTATCAATTCTCACCTCTTCTGACAAAGTGTCCTTCACATGCCTCTCCTGACTTCTCTCTCTATTAACTAATTCTTGTGTTCACCTCTTGCCATTCCAGGCACACAAGAAAAGCAAACACAGGAAGAAGAAGAACAAGAGGAAGAGGGAGGCCGAAGAGGCAGCTGCCCTCGAACGGAAGAAAATCAAAGTGAAAGCTGTTACTGCAATGCCTGAACCTATGGAGAAAGAGCCTGAAAAGGAAGCCGAGGTGCACACTACTGGAGAAGCAAGCGTGGTCGCAGCAGCCGATGAGGGGGAGAGCCAATAAGATGGCTATCATGAAGACAGGGAATGCCCAAATATGACAAAGAAAATTGCATTGGTATAAATTTCTTAAATTGAAAATAAATTCAATTTAGTTGAAAAGCTATGTGTCTTTTACAGTGACTAAAGGTGAAACCAGGAAAGGGAAGGAAAAATGATGGTTATAGGAGAAGAGAGGGAAGATGGGTGGGTGAATGGCAACGGAGAGATTTGTTCTTCACTAGGTTAGGAACAGTCATAGTGGGTGCATGGAAGAGGGGGAGTTTGGGTTGGTAGAAGACAAGGGAGGGATTTGGGTCTCCAAATGTTTGGGCATCAATGATGGGTGCATGGAAGAGTGGGAGTTTGGGTGGGAAGAAGACAAGGAAGGGATTTGGGTCTCCAAAGGTTTGGGGCAGTAATGGTGAGTGTGTGAAAAATGAGGGAGTTTGGGTGGGTAGAAGTCAAGGGAGGGATTTGTGTCTCCAAAGGTTTTTCATACAGATAAAGTTACGAATGTTCTAGGATGTCCTGCATATAAGTCTGTCCTACAGAAGGGGTTTTTAGGGAAGTAGGGCCTGTCTCACAGAATCAGTGTTTTGATAACCTTCATCTGTCTCATGAAAAATATTAGAAATGAACTAATATGCCTTTCAGATAAGTTATATATGTGAAAGGTTCTTGGGAGGAGCTAGTCTCTCTCTCTCTCTCTCTCTCTCTCTCTCTCTCTCTCTCTCTTTCTTCTTCTTCTTCTTATTCTTCTTCTTCTTCTTCTTCTTCTCTCTTTCTCTCCCTCTACCTTTCTACCTATATCACTTTCTCCTTCTCTGCCTTTCTTTGCCTTTCTTCCCTCCTCTCACTCATAATCTATGTTGTTTTAACCTCAATCTGTCCTATAGTTAGGATGAACTTGTATATCCATCCTCGTTCTGTTCTACTGGGGAGACTATGATGGATTTAGTGTGTGTCTCTCAAATGCAGTTGTTTTTTTTTTTTAAATCTGTGATCTATCCTACAGCTAAAAATAGAATTTACACAGTTCTTTATACCTAAGTACATCCTATGGAAAAGAGATGAAGGGAGCTAATATTGTCTCTCACAGTGAATGCAGTTCAAACACAGTCTGTACAACAAAGGATATGAGGAGTAAAGTAGTGTGCTATCCAGTCCAGCCTATCCTAAGATTGAAGATTGGAGGAAGCTAGCAACTGTCTCTCAGAATCCATAATTCATGCTGTTTTGTTGTCTTTCAAGCTAAGGAAATGTTAGGAATAAATTGGTATTGTTCTCCAGTCTAGTCTACCCAAATAAGGCCGACAAGAGGAAACCAGGGATGGAGTCTCAAAATCCCATTTTTCTGACTTGATACGTCCTGTGGAGGAGTTCAGAAAAGAACTAACATGTTCTCCAGCTATTGTTCAGAGTAGGGTTTAAGGGAGATACTGTCTGTCTCTGAGAATCCATATTGTTCAACTGTGGGACAATGGTCTTGTAACCTATAAAGATTTGTCACTTGTATTGGTTTCATAAAATTCTGATTGACCAGTAGTCAGGTAGGAAGTATATGCAAGGTGACAAGATAGAATTCTGGGAAGAGGAAAGGCTCAGTCTGCAGTTGTCACCCAGATGCAGAGGAAGCAATATGAGAATGCCTCACTGATAAAAAGTACCAAGCCACGTGGCTAACACAGACTAGAATTATGGGATAATTTAAGATATAAAAGTTAGTTAATAAGAAGGCTGAGATAATTGGTCAAACATTTTATAATTAATGTAGGCCTCTGTGTGTTTCTTTGGGACTGAATAGCTGTGGGACCGGGCAGGACAGAAACTTCTGTCAACATTGTCCTAACCTTGATCTGTCCTACACAGGAGGATAGTAGCGAATGAGTGTGCTCTCCAACTCAGACTGCTGTATGAATGAGCCTTAGAGGAAGCTAGTGTCTGTTTCTCAGAATCCATGTTGTCAATTTGCTCTGTGTTTCAGTCTATCAGATGGAGGATTGAAGGAAACTAATGTCTATTAGAATTCTCGAACATGGTCAGTTCCAGATAGGGGGTTAGGAGTTATATAATGTATTCTTCTTGTCACTGTATCCAATGGAGGAGGCTTGGAGTAAGCTAGGCTCTGACTCTCAGAATCAATGTCATCATAACTTAATCTGCCCTATGGAGGAGTTAAAGAGGGAAGTTGGAGGATCTCCAACCCAGTCCAGTTTACTAAAGAGGATTGTAGGGAGGTAATCCTTCTCTTTCAGAACCCAAGATTTAATACCCATGACCTATCTAACGGATAAGGACAGAGGTGACCTAGTGTGCACTACCTTTCACTCAGTACATCCTATGGAAAAGATGGGTGGACCTAGTGTCAGTTTCTCAGAATGCATGCAGTTCAAACTTGGTCTCTACAAGAGAGGAAGTTGGTTATGAGGTGTGTGATCTATAGTGTTCTCCCCTCTAGTCTCTCCTAATGAGGAAGGTTTGAGCAAACTTGAGTTTGTCTCTCAAAAGCCATGTCATTCTACCTCTGTCTGTTCAGCAAATGAGATAAACCGTAAACCAGTATGTTTTCCACCTCCATCTTATAGTTGAGGAGGCTTGGTGCAAGCTAGTGTTGAATTCTCAGAATCTATGATTTTTAACTTGATATGTCCTAAGAGTTGAGAAGGGAACTAATGCAGTTTCCGCCTCAGCCTATAGGTTTTAAGGAAACTAGTTCTGTCTGTCAGAATCCATGTTGTCCTAACCATGATAATTTGAGAATGCACTAGTGCACTCTCTATTTCAGCCTGCCCTAAAGGATATATTTGTGGGGGAGGAAGGACTAGTCCTTTTGCTGAGAACTCATGTCATGTTCTCCTTGACCGGTCATGTAGAAATGGATTGGAGTGTTCTCCATTCCAGATTGTCCTAATGAGGAGGCTTGTAGGAAGCTTGGAGCTGTCTCTCAGAATCTATGTAACTGTAACTTGATCTGTCTTGTAGAGGATTTAATGAGAGGAGCTGTGTGTTCTGTCCCTAAGACCATTCCACTGCTGAGGCTTCGAGGGTAGTAGTGTCTGTCTCTCATAATCCATATTCTATATTCCTTGACCCGTCATATAGAGTAAGTAATGAACTAGTATGTTCTCCAAATCAGTCTGTCATATAAGAGAAGTTTGTAATGAATTAGTGTGTTTCTCACAGAACCCATGTTTTACTAATACTCATCTTTCATATGGATAAAGTTAGGAGGGAAAGAGTGTGCTCTCTAGATCAATCTGACATATAAAAGGGGGCTTGAAGAGAGATGTTATCTCTCTCTTTCTACATTTGTCTTTACCTCTCTCATCCTCACTCTCTTACTCCCTTGCTCTTCTCCCAGAATGCCCTTTGTGTATCCTATGGATCGAGTGATGGATGAAATTGCTGACTCACAGTGTCAGCTTGCTCAGCTGAGGATGCTGGTAGAGAACCATTCTGTCTGCATCTCAGAACCCCTGTTCTATTAACCATGATCAATACTTCAGATAAGGCTAGAATGAAAACTGCTCTACATCATAGTGTATCCCTTGGAAAACATTTGGAGGGAGCTTATTTCTCAGAATGTATGTAGCCACACCCAACATATACAACAGTGGAGACTAAGGTTGGACTAGTGTGCTGTTCACTCCTGTCTTCCTAATGAAGAAGATTAGAAGAAGCTGAAGTCTGTCTCTCAGACTTCACATAGTTCTAATTCTGTATGTTAAAGAAAGGAGGTGAAAGAGTAAACTAATGTGTTTTCCACCTTAGTCTGTACATGGAGGTGGCTTTGTAGAATCTAGTGACTATCTCTCAGGATCCAAGTTGTCCTATCCTGATATGCCAAATGTAATATTTTTGAAAGGAACCAATAAAGTATTTTCTTCCTCCTTCTGTTCTGCAAAGGATACTTGAAAGGGGATGGTTAATGTTTGTATCTCAGAATCCACATCATCCTTTTTTATCACTCCAATGGAACAAGTTGAGGGTTGAATAGTGTGCTTTACTCCTCACTCCTTCATAAAGATGATGTTTGTAGGGTGCTAATATCTGTCACCCAGAATTCATTTTGTGCTAACCTCAATCTATACTTATGGAATGCAGAATATGGGTTATGAGAGACAGATATTATTTCCCTCCAAGCCTCACTAGTGGAAAGGTCTTAGGGACAGAACACACAATTTCTATCAGCAAATCCTCTATAGGACAGATCAACAACAAACGACTGTCCCTCAGAATCTATGTTGTGTTAACTTTGCTCTGTCCTGTAGAAGAGATTAGAAGTAAAATTATGTGCTCTCTACTTTTCTCTGTCCTATTCAGTAGACTCTGAGGAAGTTAGTTTCTCTCATAGCTATCCTAACTCTTTGATCAGTCTTGCAGTTAATGTTAGAAGTAAACTAGGTTTCAAACCTCATATGTCTGTCCTGAAGAGTCTTAGAGTGACTAGTATCTGTATCTCAGGATCCATATTGTGCTAAGCTTGACTCGTGCTGGGGAGGAGGCTATGAATGATTTAGTATGTTCATTACATCAGGCTTTGCTATGGAGAAAGATTGGTGGGAGTTACTGTCTATCTCTGAACATTCAAGTTTATTATCACATTAATCTATTTGCTACAGAAAAAGGATAAAAGTAAGAAATAGCTTCATCTACTCCAGTCTAGCTTGTATAAAAGAGATGGAGGGATCATTTATTTCTGCCATCTTCTAATATTTCAAACTACATCTTCCAGTAGAAGAGGCACAGAGTGAACTATGGTGCTCACCTCCTCAGTCTATACAATGACAGAAGCTTAAAGGACAGTCAAGCCTCTCTCTCAGAATTCATGGCGTGCTAACCTGAATATGCTTTTGGATTAACTTTAGGAGTCTGTCTCTCAGAATTCATGCCATGCTAACCTGGATATGCCCTTGGGTTAACTTTAGGAGTGACCCTATGTACTGTACTGCACAGTCTATCCTAAGCAGAGGCTATAGGGAGCTAACATCTGTTTCTCAGAATCCATGTTGTCCTGACCTTGATCCATCCTAGTGAGGAGGATAGAAATTAATGAGTGTTCTTTCTACCTCAGTCTGTTGCATGGGACATGGAGGAAGCTATTGTTTATCGCTTAAAATTCATTTTGTCCTTTCTTTTTCTTTCCTAAATATGAGGTTAGGAATGGAATTATTTGCTCTGCACTTTGGGTCTTCCCTACAGAAGAGGATAGAAAGCAGCTCTCAGATGTCTCTGAGAATCCTCATGATTCTATCTTGGTCCTTCTAGGAGAGGTGGGTAGAAGTCAAGTATAGTGGCCTTAACCTCAGTACATCCAGTAGAGGGGGCTTGGTGGAAGCTAGTCACCATCATTCGGAATCAATACCTTTGTAACTTCATTTACTCTATGGCAGAATTTTAGAGAGAAATAGTTTGCTTCCTAGCCCAGTTTCATCTACTGAGGAGTCTTGGAAAGAGCTAATATCTGTCTTTCAGAGTCCATGGTATCCTAACCTTGATCTCCCCTATGGATAAGAATGAAAGTAACTTAGTGTGATCAATAAATAGTTCAGTATATCCTGTTGAGGAAGACAGGGTAGAGTTACTCTTTGTGTCTTTGA
Organism: Microtus oregoni; assembly: GCF_018167655.1. Lineage (NCBI taxonomy): Eukaryota > Metazoa > Chordata > Mammalia > Rodentia > Cricetidae > Microtus > Microtus oregoni. Next base: position 41,775 of record NW_024544256.1, on the reverse strand, counting down.
ATCCATGCTGCCCTATCTATCCTTGATCTGTCCAACCTTGGAAGTTAGGAGTGATGTAGTATGCTTGTCACCTCATTCTGTCATACAGATAAAGCTTGGCAAGAGCTCATGTCTTTCTCTCAGAATCCATGTGATGCTAACTTTATCTGAAATGTGAAGGAGGATAGACGTAACCCAGTGTTATCTTCCACTACAATTTGTTCTTGAGAGCAGACTTGCAGGGAGCTACTGTTTCTTTTTCTCTGAGAATCAGTGACATATTAACTTGATTAGTACTGCAAACATGGACAGGAGTGAGCTAGTACCCTCGCATACTCAGTCTGTTCACAGGAGGATTGGTGGGAGCTAGTTTCTGTCTCTCGGAGTTCCTGTTTTTCCTCACTTGATCCAATGCAGGAGTTTTGGAATGAACTAATGTGTTCTCTACCTAAGTATATCTTATGGTGTAGTCTTTCAGTGAATTGCATGCTATCTCACCATACTTGACCTGTTCTAGAAAGAATATGGTGGTGACATATCAAGCTTTCCATCTCAATCTGTCACAAAAAGAATTAACAGGCAGTAGGCAGTGTCTATCTTTGATTTCATGTCATTCTTGCTGTGTTCTATGTTTTGGAGGAAATTAGCAGTAAGTTAATATGTTCTCTACTTAAGTCTGTCCTACTGAGTACATTTGGAGGTAATTTCTCACAGCCAGAAACTTTGTTTCTTTGTCCTAACTTTGATCTCTCTTATAGTTCACTAACAGTGAACAAATGTTCAATCCACCTGCCTTTTTCATACTGAAGAGTCTTGAAGGGACCTCCTGTCATTTTCTTAGAAACCATGCTATCCTATCTTTGCTCTGTTCTACTGAAGATGTTAGGTGTGAAGTAGTCCGCACTATACCTCATTATCTCCTACTAAATGGCTTGGAGAAAGCTAGTCTGTCTCTCAGATTCTATGTTGTCCTAAACTGGATTTATTTTATGGTTAATTAGAGGAGTGATGAATTGTGCACTATACGTCAATCTCTCCTAGGAAGGAGGATTGGGAGGAGTGAGTGTCCAATCTCTCAGTCCTTGTCAACTAAATATTGATCTGGTCTACAGGAGAGCTCAGAAATAAGCTAGTACACTCTCACCTCTCTCTGTCCAAAGAGGTGGCATGGATCAAGCTTATAATTTATTCTAGAATCCATCCCATTAAATTTTGATATGGAGAAAGTTTGGAGTGAACAAGCTTAGTTTATACTGAAGCCTGTCTTACAGAGGAGTCCTGGGGGGAAATATGTTTGACTTTTGGAATCCATGCTGTCTGATCCTTGATGTATCATATGGATAAGGTTAGAAATAAACTAGTGTGTTCTCTACCTTAGCCGATTCTACAGAGGGGCTTGGATGGAGATAGTGCCTATCTCTCAAAATGCATGCCATCCTTACTTTGATATGTCATTCCAAGGAGAAAGGGAGTGAGGAATTATCAAATTTATTCTGTCTCACAAAGGAGGATTGTAAGGAGCTAGGATCTATCTCTCAGAGTCCATTTTGTTCTAAATTGATCTTTATCATGGCAGAGTTCAGGACTGAAGTACTGCACTCTCCACCACAGTATAATTTATAGAGGAGGTTTGGAGGGAGCTAGGGACTTTACCACATCATCCCCATTTTCCTGAAACTTAACATCTCTCATGGAGGAGGTTATGAGTGGACTATTGTGTTCTCCACCTCAGTCTGTATTACTAAAGATACATGGAGTCAGCTTTTCTCTTTCTCTCCGAATTCAGGTTGCCCTAACTTTGATCTGTCCTACGAATAAGGTTAAAAGAGTATGAACATACTGTGCACTCTAGCGTGTCCCACAGAGTAGGACTTTCGAGCTAATGTCTGTCTCTCAGAATCCATTTCATCTGATTATTGGTCTGTACTACAGATGACTAGAAAGGAACTAGTGTACTCAACTACTTCAGTTTGTCTTGCTTTGGGTGTGTGGAAAGAGATAGTGACTGTCTCTCAGAATTGGCATCCTAACATTGATTTATTTTATTACAGGGGATAGGAATGAACTGGTTTGCTCTCCATCTCAGCCTGTCCTACAGGAGGTTTAGTGAGAGCTGGTATCTCTCAGAAAACATGCCGCCCTAACTTGATTTGTTCTACTGAAAACTTTAATATAGAGTTAGTGTTTCTTCTGCCTCAGTGTGTCCTACAGAGGAAGATTGGAGAAGGCTAATGTTTTTCTCTCAGTATCTACAATGTCTTAATTTGGATCTGTTCTACAGATAAATTTAGAAGAATCCACATCCTCATCAACTGATATGTCCTGTTACAAAGGATCAGAGTGTCCTCGTATATTGTACACAATAATCTCTTTTAGAGAGAAGGCAGGGTGGCAGCTTGTATCAGTCTCTTTGAATTTATCTTTTGATTAGCTGACTCTGTTCTAATGCAGAGAGAAGGAGTGAACTAAAATACATTCTACTTTAGCATGTCCCAAAGATGAGATTTGGAGAGAGCTAGTGTCCTTCTAAGAATGCATGTCATACAAACATTGATCTAAACTGTAGAGCAGGTAGCAAATGACCTAGTATGACCTTAACATCACTATGTCATAAGGCAGAGTCATTAAGGGAGCTAGATTATGTCCCACAAAATGCATGCAAGCCTATATTGATGTATTCTGTGAAAAATGTTAGGAGTGAACTTCTATGTTTTTCATTTTTGCTGTCTTAATGATGAGAATTGAAGGGAGTTGGTATCTCTATCTCAACATCCAAGTTCTATTATCCTTGGTCTCTTTTCTGTAGCAGATTAAAAGCAACCTACTGCGCTTGCCACTTAGTCTGACATATGAGGAAGCCTTAGAGAGAATTAGTGTCAATCAGTCTCTTACCATCCATGTTATCCTAACTTAATCTGTACTATGAAGAAGAATAGGAGTAAAAGCATGTGCTCTCAAGCTCTGTTTGTCCTACTGAGGAGGACTGAAGGGAGCTTGTGTCTGTCCTCCAGAATCCATCTTGTGCTACCTTGACTGATCAACTGAAGAGGACAGGGATGACCTCGTATGTTCTTTACCTCAATATAGTCCTTCACAGAAGGCTTGGCATGACTGTCATCCTAACTTTATCTATCCTAGGAAGGAGGTACAGTGTGAGCTAATATATCCTGACACTTAGTCTGCGCTAAGGAGGATTTTCAGAGAGAACTTGGTTCTAATGCACAGAATCCTTGTGATCTTAACCTTGATCTATCCTATGCTTAACTTTAGAAGTGATTGAAAATGCTCACCATCCTTCTAAGACATGATGGGGACTTGGATGTACCTAATGTCTGTATCTTAGAATCTTCGGCATCCTAACTTGGTCAGTCCAAGATTAGAGATTAAGAGTGAGATAATGTACTCTCCACCTCAGTGAATCCAATGGAGGAGGCTTAGCGGAAGCTAGGCTCTGCTTTTCAGAATCAATATCATCATAACTTGATATATCTTATGTAGAAGTTAAAAAGGAATTTGGGAGCTCTTCAACACAGTCCACTCTCCTAAAGAGGATTGGAGGGCAGTAATGTCTCTCTAAGAACCAAGGTTTTAATACCCATGATCTATCTTAAAGATAAGGATAGAAGTAATCTAAAATGCCCTAAACCTCACTCAGTATCTCCTATGCAAAAGAGAGGGATGAAACTAGTATCTGTCTCTCAGAATGCATATAGTTCAAACTTGTTCTCTACAACAGAAGAAGTTAGGAGCTATCTATTGTATTCTTACCTCTAGTATCTCCTAATGAAGATGATTGGAGGAAACTAGAGTTTGTCTCTCAGAATTCATATCATTCTACCTATGTCTGTTCAACGCAGGAGACAAATTGTAAATTAACATGTTCTCCACCTCCATTTATATGATGGAGGAGGTTTGGAAGAAGTTAGCATCTAACTCTCAGAATCCATGTTTTCCTCAGTTGCCTTGTCCTATGAGTTTAGAATGGAGCTAATATAATTTCTACCTCAGTGTATATACTTGGAAGGAACTAGTTCTGTCTGCTAGAATCCATGTCATCCTAAGTATGATCTGTTCGAAGGATGATTTTAAGAGTGCACTAGTGCACTCTATATCTCAGTCAGCCCTATATGATGTATTTGTGGAGGAGGAGGGACTAGTTCTTTCTCTCAGAATTCATGTCATGCTCTCCTTGATCAGTCCTATGGAAAAGGTAGGAATGAAGTTGTGTGCTTTCCATTCCAGGCTGTCCTAATGAGGAGGCTTGTAGAAAGCTTGGAGCTGTCTTTCAGAATCTATGTAACTATAACTTGATCTGTCCTACAGAGGATTGAATGAGAGAAGTTGTGTGTTCTGTCCCTAAGACCATTCCACTGCTGAGGCTTGGAAGGAAATCATGTCTGTCTCTCATAATTCAAATTCTCTAATCCTTGACCCCTCAAATAGAGGATGTAACGAACTAGTGTGTTCTCCAAATCACTGCCATATGAAAGAGGTTGATAGGGAGGTAGTGTATGTCTCAGAGAACCCATGTTATACTAACACTCATCTGTCATATGAATAAAGTTAGGGAAGAAATAATATGCTTTCCATATCAGTCTCTCAATCTGACACATGGAGGGGGGCTTGAAGGGAGCTAGTATCTCTGTATCTCTCTCTCTCAGGAACCAAGTTGTGCTACCTGCTCTGACCCAAGAGGAGCCATGTTGTGGCCTGGAAGCATCTTTTATTCCTATGGTTTCTTAAAAGTTCCTGTCTACTTTGTATAGATGGGTGCATTGTGCCTGGATATTTTTTTTCTTGTGTATAAATGCATGTGGCCATGCAATGTTTGTTTCTGACTAGTCTGTGATGCCTGGATTTGTATCTTCCATGTGTCAGGAATTGCTATTAAGGTTACCTGCCTATGCTCAGAATTTGTCCCTGGGCCTTTCTAGTATTAAATCTGATGCAATGACAGAGGTTGTTTTATGCTGTTCTATCTTATTAAAAACAGCTGAGTAATTGGGTACAGTTAAAACTCTGTAACAAAAGTTAACTTCAGACTGGTAACTGCAAATTTAAACTGCTCTAGAAAACAACATGTGCACAGTCACCATTAAGTAAAACCAAGTGGGACGCAACCATTTGACTAAGGATGGAAAAGAGGGGGTCATATTACTTTACTACCTATCTCAAATAAAGTCCCACATAGACTGGCCCCACCAAGAAGACATAAGGTGTTCAATATATTTTAGATTAGCATGCATTTTTGTATGATCATTCACATCCTGGTCGAAAACAAGGTTTATGAAAGATAGGATATAAAACAATGCTTGTATACTGAGGTAAAATGTTTACAATGTGAAAATGTGGTTTGCCTTCTACAGATTATGGTTATGCTCTATGTCTTAGAATCACATATAAACACCAGAGACTGAGTTATTCTTATTTTATGATACAGTAAGGTGATGACCAAAACTGTTTAACAAAGAGTTTCTCCTTATCTAAGGTCTGTTAAGGTTAACAAAGACCAATATAAAAATATACTCTTAACCTTCTTGCATTTTGTAAAACTGGTAAGCTGTAGCTAATTTGGTAAAGTAAGTCATACAGAAAATTGTTATATTCTATAACAGTGCACTAGACATACAAGTTAACCATCAGTTACCTCATAAAGGATCAACTTCTTTAATATGTTCAGATTTAGCTTAATTTAGATATACCAAACAGAAAATGATTCCCTGATCATCAAACACTTCATGGATCTGAGAATATGGCATTTTAATTAAAAAAAGCTTCTCATAATAGAGATATGCCAGCTCTTAGCAGCACCCCTGTATCTCCTCCAAGGAAGCTGCAGATGACTGCAGAATACCTTATGCTGTAGCTTGCTTGAAATGCAGCAAAGCCAGCCAGGGTGTGGAGAACTGTTTTGCACCTTAACTGCTGTCAAGACTTGTCCAGACTGGGTACAAGCAGGACACTCGGTAACTGATTGTCCCACTTTGCCTAGACAAAGTAGGCTGGTCCCCCGATAAGTTTCTATTCTCAAGAAAATTCTGTCCATTCTAGGTTTGGCAGCAGAAGACTGATACTGCTTTGACAGCCATGGAGAGACCTGGGGTAGCTGGGAAGCTGTCACATTTTTGCTTACACAGGTAAAATTTATCCATCTCAGTTTGAGGGCTGTGGTGCTGACAGATTTGACAGTTTAAAAGTGTTCCTTATAACCCTTGGTTATACCTTATAATCACCTTGGTAGCTCATTAGTTCATTATTTAAGTTTACTGTAAAAAATACATACAGGTTTGCTTCTTTCATCAGTTTCATAACAGGATAAACAGTTTCAGAAGTAACTTTAGAGGTTCAGAGTTTTAGCATTGATAAATGGAATTTTGATATACCGACAAAGCACTGACTACAAAGAGTTTGAGGAGTCTTAAATTTCTCTGGATTTTACTGGCCCCAGGTTTTAAGAACTGGTTAGTATTAGAGAGGGTATGGAAGCCTTCAGGAATGTTCAGTTCCCTCTTCTCTTCTTTCACTCACTAAACCTCTTTTGTTCAGTAAATATCCACTGGCTGTCATCTAAGTATAGACCAAAAGATATATTTCATTAGGCTAAAACCAGGCCCTAGGAAAAATGTTTTATCCCAAATACATAGTCTCTGCTATGACACCATGGTATAAATATGTCCGGGTTGTCTTCCTGATACTTCCAGGTTTCTGGAGAAAGAATTCTGCTACTGTATCAAGAAATCTGACTTGGTGGAAACTAATATCTGTCTCTAGAGACCCCATTTGACACCACTCATTTTGAGCATATCTTACAGGTCCACTCCTCCTGCTAGACTTGTATCTAGGTCAACCCACAGGAAGCCCTCAAGATATGCCAGCCCCTACACAAGCTCCAAGGACACCAGCCCATATACCAACTGGGTGAGTACTGGAAGGTTGACTTCACCCATATGCCTACTCATAAAATGGCTCCATTATCTCTTAACTCTTATTGACATCTTTACAGGATGGATGAACTCCCCACCTCCAGCAGAAAACAGCAGATATGATGGCTCAGGTACTCCTGAAGTTATCATCCCCTGATTTGACATGTCATTCCCCTAAGCTTCTGGAATATCAATGCTGGTACCACCTCTCCAGACTCAAGGGCATATCGGCTCTTTCATCTGGCTCACTCACCTTTGCCTCCTCTAAACAGCCAAGGTGGCTTTCCATTTCATCCTTTCTGGCAGTCATCACTCTTCCCATGGCTAGCCTTCTTCATAGGGCCATTGTTAATAATCTATTTTTTTCTCCTAGATACCTACCTGCTTTCTCAGCCCCCTCAAGTAGCAGATTCCTGAGGTCTCCAAACACTTCTTCATCCATACCTCCTGCCATGCATCAGTTCACCTACCCCCATGCCATTTCTTGCCTACAGGAAGTAGCCATACTTGAAGTACCACCTATATACCCAAAATTTCTGGGATGTTTAGGTGGAAGTTCTGCTTCAGCCCCACCTTTTTTCTCTCTCTCCAGATGTCACCCGTGAGAAAGTCCACCAACTGTCTGCTCTTCTCCCTGAGATGCTAAATACCATGCCTACAGAGCTTTTAAGAACCAGCCCAAAGACCCACCACGTGATATCTCTCCTTCCTCTCCCAGGAGTCACCTGGACATTGATTTGTTCTGTTTCAAATCTGGATTTATTAATTCAGCTGACTGTGGCTTATTGCATTGGTGAATATAACCTACAACCTGAGATTTTCAAAGATAAGAGTAACAAGAAGTAAGACATAAAAAGCCAGCAGGCAGATGAGCAGGGAATGAAGGGCAGGGGTGGAGATGCAGACAAACAGTGAGAAGGGGGGAGAGCAGGAGTGCTTTGTTCTAAACCCTGGAGGAGTGAGCTTAATCAAGTGTATGGTGTGCACAGTCCCCAATTTGGATAAATTCATCAAGAGATACCCTAATGTTGTCAGTAGTACAAACTTGTACCATGGGTACCAATTGATAAGCCTTTAGCTGGAGACCGAATACTACAGGTCTGCATCTGGTTCTATAAACCTATAGTGGAGGGTTTGGAGCATTTGCCTTTGTTCATAATATCTTCCACATAAGGAATTCCAAGGAGCAGCGATCAACCCTGCTCCAAACAGGCCTGAGTTGCCTAGCACTGCAGTGGCTTGGCAATCAATCTGGGGTTGAAAGAGGTCACAGACTTCTTATAGGCATTTTGGTTTGGGAAGGGGTAGCTTACAAAGCCAGGAGTCAGTAGAGTACGGTAGAGGGTGGTGTAGGAGGGAGAGCAGTTTCCCATGCATTTGTGGTAAATACTCAATTCTACCTGGGGCTGTCATGCTTGGGTTAAGCATTTTTGAAAGTCCCAGTTGTGGCTTTCTTCTGCAATGCTGCGTAGAAATCAAGCTGAATTGGTAAAGCCAGGTTTAATAAGAAGAGCAAAGTAACTCTCTTGTGACTCCTGGGGGAGGAAGGAGAGGAATAAAATGGCTGGACTATGGGCCAGGTCTTAAATACCCTGTAGGTGTGATATTGAACATCTCACAGGGAGGAGTTTCTTTTTGGCAGACATTTTTAGGGGCAGGGTCTGGAGAGAGAGAGGTAGGGCCAAACTGACTGAAACTTCCAACTCGATACCACCATTGGTAAATCCTATGAAAATCTCTGGAGTGAAATTGTGGGATCTCAGCATCAGCAGGCTAGGAGAGATCTACTCAGTCTTTCAAAACACATATCTCCTAATGATTATCAGTCCTACAGATGAGTATAGAACAAGGACTGTTCTGTACTGTAGCCTATCCCTTGGAAAACAGTGGGAAGGAACTAATATCTCAGAATGTATGTAGCCAAACCCAGCATATACAACATTGGAGACTAAGGTTGAACTAGTGTGCTGTTCACTCCTGTCTTCCTAGTGAAGATTAGAAGAAGCTGGAGTCTGTCTCTCAGACTTCACATAATTTTAACTCTGTATGGTAAAGAAAGGAGGAGAAAGAGTAAACTAATGTGTTAGTCTGTACATGGAGGTAGCTTGGGTGAAAGTAGTGTCTATCTTTTAGGATCCAAACTGTCTTATCTTGATATGCCATATGGAGGAGTTCTGAAAGGAACTAAAAACTTGTTTCCGGGTACATTTACCCCTCACTCTGTCATAGAGAAGATGTTTATAGAGTGCTAGTGTCTGGCCCCTAGAATTCATCTTGTGCTACCCTCAATTTCTAACTATGGATAAGGTTATAAGTTAATTAGTATACTATCTACATCCTCTGTCCTGCATTGAAAGTTTAGATGCATCTAGTGTCTGTCTTAGAATTGGTGTTATCCTAATCTTGATCTGTCCTACAAATGATGAAAGAATTTAACTGTTGTACTCTCAATTTCATTCTTTCCTACAGAGGTGAATAGGGGTGGTAATGTCTATCTCTCAGAAGCCATGTAATACCAACTTCATCAGTTCTGTTGAGGAGGATAAGTGTGAATTACTCTATGCTCTGCAACTTAGGCAGTGCTATGGAAGAGGGCTTGGAAGCAACTAGTGTCTGTCTATCTCTCAACATATATGTTGTCCAAAACTTGATTTGTTTTAAGGGTAACTTTAGGGGTAAATAAAGTACTCTCTATCTGTCTGTCCTGAAGAAGCTTAGAGAGACCAAGAGGCTGTGTCTCAGAATCCATATTGTGTCAACCTTGTTCTATCCTATAGAGGAGATTAGAAGTGATATTAGGTTCTCTCCACTTATCTCTGTCCTTCTCAGGTGACTCTGAGGGACTTAGTTTCTCACATAGTTGTCTTAACTTTTTGATCTGCCCTGCAGTTAAAGTCATGAATAAACTAGATTCAGTCCTCATATGCCTGTCCTTCTGAAGAGTCTCAGAGTGACTAGTGTCTGCTTCTCAGGATCTATTTTGTGGCAAATTCCTGTGCTTGGAAGGAGATTTAGAATGATCTAGGATGCTTATTGCCTCAGGTTGTGCTATTGAGAATGCTTGATGGGAGCTAGCATCTATCTCTGAAAATCCAGGCTATAATCACATTGATCTTTTACCCACAGAAAGGATAGGAGTGAGAGATAACATCACCTACTCTTCAACTTAGCATGTGTGAGAATGCTGAGATCTCGTTTCTGTCTTTCATTTTTCAAATATTTCAAACTACAACTTCTAGTAGAAGAGGCTCAGAGTGAACTAATGTGCTCACCACCTCAGCCTATACTATGGCAGAGGCTTAGTGGACCCTCAAGTCTGTCTCTCAGAATTCATGCCATGCTAACATGGATATGCCCTTGGGTTAACTTTAGGAGTGACCCTATGTATTCTACTGCACAGTCTATCCTACATTAGAGATTACAGGGAGCTGGTATCTGTTTCTCAGAATCCATGTTGTCCTGACTTTGATCCATCCTACTGAAGAAGATAGAAATTAATGATTGTTCTTTCTACCTCAGTCTGTTGCATGGAGGAGGCTTAGAAAAAGCTAGTGTTTATCTCTTAGAATTTATTTTGTCCTTTCTTTTTCTTTCCTAAAGATGAGGTTAGGATTGAAATAATTTGCTCTACACTTTATGCTGTCCTACAGGAGAGGATAGAAGGCAGCTCTCAGATATTTCTGGGAATCCTCATCATTCTAACTTGATCATTTCAGGAGAAGTGGGTAGGAGTCAGGTACAGTGGACTCCACCTCAGTACAATAAATAGAAGGGGCTTAGAAAAAGCTAGTTACCATCGCTCCAAATCTTTATCTATGCAACTTGACTTACTCTAAGAAAGAATTTAAGAGAGAAATTGTCTGCTTCCCAGCCCAGTTCCATCTACTGAGGAGGCTTGGAGAAAGCTAATGTCTGTCTTTCAGAATCCAAGTTATCTTAACCTTAATCGTCTCTATGGATAAGAATGTGACTAACTTAGTGTGATCAATAAATACTTTAGTATATCCTGTCAAAGAAGATAGGGTAGAGTTACTGTTTGTCTTTTTGAATCCATGCTGTCCTATCTATCCTTATCTGTCCAACATTGGAAGTTATGAGTGCAGTAGTAAGCCTGCTGCCTCATTCTGTTCTACATACAAGGTTTGGTAGGAGCTTGTGTCTATCTCTCAGAATCCATTTTGTGTTCATTTAATCTGAAATATGAAGGAGGAAAACAGTAACCTAATGTTGCCTTCCACAACAGTCTGTTCAGAGGAGTCTTGCACAGAGCTAGTGTTAGTCTCTGAGAATCAATGGCATCCTAACTTGCTCCATATTGCAGAGGAGGATAGGAGTGAACTGGAATGCTCTCAAACTCAGTCTGTTCACAGAAGGATTGGTGGTGGGACTCAGTGTCTGTCACTCAGAATTCAGTTTTTTTTTTCCAGACAAAATCTAACACAAGAGGTTAGGAATGAACTACTGTGCTCTCCATGTAAGTATGTGTTACTGAACAGCCTTTTAGTGAGCTGTTAACTGTCTCTCCCTAATGCCCTGTTCTAGAAAATTAGAAAGATTATGGTGGTAGCATAGTATTCTTTCTATCTCAATCTGTCACAAAGAGAAATGAAAGGGGGTAGGTTGTGTGGGTTTCAGATTTCATGTCACCCTTGCTATGATCTATACTTTCCAGATAAGGAGTAAGCTAATATGTTCTCCGTTGAGTATCTATCCTACTAATTACTCTTGCAGTTATTTTCTCTGTCAGAATACCTGTGTTCAAAACTTTCATCTCTCCTATAAGGATATGGGTTAACCAGTGTTCAGTCTGCCTGGCTCTTCCATACTGAGGAATCTTCAATGGAGTGAATTAGTGTATACTTTACCTCATTCTGTTCCATAAAAAAATGACTTGGAAAAAGTTAGTTTGCTTCTCAAAATATATTGTGTTCTAAACTGGATTGTTTCGTGGCTAAAGATTTGAGTAATATAGACTACCCTACATCTAAATCCGTCCTATGGAGGAGGATTGGGAGGAGCTAGTGTCTCTCTCTCAATCCTTATCATCTAAATGTTGATCTGTCTCACAGGAGAGGTCAGAAATTAACTAGCATGTTCTCATATCAGTCTGTCCAACAGAGAAATCTTGGAACAAGCTTGTATTTATTCTAGAATCCATCTGTTTCAATCCTTCATTTGTTTTATGAAGCAAGTTAGGAATGAGATAGCTTAATCTATACCTAAGTCTGTCCTATGGAGGGGTTCTGGGGGAGATTTTTGTCTTTCAGAATCCATGCTGTCTGATCCTTGGTGTGTTCTTTTGACAAGCTTAGAAATGAACTGGTTAGAGAAGCTAAAGAAGAAGGTGAACCCAAAGAAAAACATATAGGCATCCTCCTGAATATTAACCTTCATCAGGCGATGAAAGGAGACAGAGACCCACATCGGAGCACCGGACTGAAATCTCAAGGTCCAAATCAGGAGCAGAAGGAGAGAGAGCACGAACAAGGAACTCAGGACCAAGAGGGGTCCACCCACACACTGAGACAATGGGGATGTTCTATCGGGAACTCACCAAGGCCAGCTGGCCTGGGTCTGAAAAAGCATGGGATAAAACCGGACTTGCTGAACATAGTGGACAATGAGGACTACTGAGAACTCAAGGACAATGGCAATGGGTTTTTGATCCTACTGCACGTACTGGCTTTGGGGGAGCCTATGCAGTCCTAGACCTGGATGGAGGTGGGTGGTCCTTGGACTTCCCACAGGTCTGGGAATCCTGATTGCTCTTTGGGCTGATGAGGGTGGGGGACTGGATCAGGGGAGGGGGAGGGAAATGGGAGGCGGTGGCGGGGAGGAGGCAGAAATCTTTAATAAAAAAATAAATTTAAATAAAAAGAAAAAAAAAGAAATGAACTGGTGTGCTCTCTACCATAGCCTGTTCTACAGAGTGTGCTTGTTTGAAGCTAGTGTCTCTCTCTCAAAGTCCATGTCATCCTGCCTGAGGAGAACAAAAGTGAAGAACTCTCAAATTTAGTCTGTCTTACAAAAGAGTATTGGAGGGAGCTAGAATCTATTTCTCCTAACTTACTTCATAAAACAAATCAAAGTTTGAAAGAGATGGATTCTAAAATAAACCCAAGCTTTCTGCTAGCTGTCTGCTTGGACAGACTTAGTCAGAGAGGAAGTGAGTTTGTTTCTGACTTCTCCTGTAGGCCAGAAATTTAGATGACAAGAATTTAGAGATAGGCACTAGCTCCTCCCAGTCCTCCTATATAGGACAGATAGGGGTGTAGAGCATGGTACATCACTCCTATCCTTACCCACGAGAGAGACAAATGCAACTTAAAAAATATATTCTGTGAGACAATGTAGCTTTCTCCAAGCTGTTTTTAGTGAGACAATATGTGGCAAATTGTACACTAGTTAACTCCTAACCTCTTTATTAAGACAGGGCATGCTTAGAATAGCATGGTTTCTGTGAGGTGGACTGAACATTACATCCCTCATAGCCTTTTTTGTAGGACAGATTAAAATTAGGATAACAGGGTTATTAGCTGTGAGAAATTACCTCCAAGAGTACTCAGTAGGACAGACTTTAGTGGAGAAAATATTAGCTTTCTTCTAATCTCTTGCTAAGGATAGATCACAGTAAAAATTACATGAAATCTAAGACAGACAGTATATACCTCCTATAATTTCTCTATTTTACAGATGGAAGTAGAAAGCAAACCAAGTTTACTCCTATAATCTTTCCAGAATGGGGAAACAGAAAAGCAGCTCACTGAAAGGCTGTTCCATAAGATATATTTAAGTGGAGAGCAGAGTAGTTCAATCCTCACCTCTTATAATAGATAATTTCAGGAATAAGTGAATTATGAGACAGATACTAGTTAATGCCAAGCCTTATGTGTAGGGCAGAATGAGGTGAAAAGCATACTATTTCACTACTAACTTTCAATGTTGGAAAGGTCAAGGTAAGAATGGCATAGATTCAAAGAGAGAAAAACAGTATCTCTACCCTGTCTTACTGCACAGGATATATCAAAGTATTTATTGATCATACTAAGTTACTCACTTGATAGGGGATATTAAAGTTAGAACAATGTAGATTCTGAAAGACAAACAGTAGCTCCCTCCAAGTCTCCTCAATAGACTGGACTTGGTAGTAAATACACAATTTCTCTCTTAAACTCTTCAATAAGGTAAATCAAGTTGCAGTGATACTGATTCTAAGAGATGGTAACTAGGTTCCTCCAAGCCTATTCTACTGGACTAAGTGACATGGGGAGGATTCTGCCTCACTTTTAACATCCTTTCCTGGACGGACCATGTTGGAATGATGAGGATTCTCAGAGAATAATTCCACTGTAGAATGGACTTAACTGTAGAGCAAATGATTTCATTCTTAACCTCACCTTTATGGAAAAAAGATAAGGACAAAATGGATTTTAAAAGACAAATACTAGCTACCTCAAAGTCACTGCCATACAATAGACTGAGGGAGAGTTCACACTCATTAATTTCTATCCTTCTCAGAAGGAAGGATCAAGGTGGGGGGGAACATGGATGCTGAGAAAAAATACTAGTTCACTGTAGATTCTGCTGTAGGATAGACTAAGTTGTAGATACATTAGTTCAATGCTAAATTTAATTAAAGGACATATCAAAGTTATGACAACATGGATTCTGAGAGATAAGACTTCAGTGTACCCTAAGCCTCTTCCATAGTATACACTAAATTGGTGAGCACACTAGTTCACTTGCCTTCTGTACTGAAAAACATAGTTTGAAGATTAGAAGTTGGGAGGCAGAAACTGTACTACTCAATCATTTTTGAAAGACTAGACTGACAAATAGTTGATGCTATCTATCACTCCTACCCTTTTCTGAAAGAAACAGATCAATGTGATCATAACTTGGATTTTCAGAAATAGACATGAACTCCCATCAAAGTTTCTCCATAGCACAACCTAAGATAATGAGAATATTAGGTGATTCTTAACCTCCCAGCATAGGTCAAGCTTAGCACAAAATGGGCATTGAGATGCAGACACTAGGCAAGACTCTTCAGAAAGACAGACATATGAGGAATGAACCCTAGTGGACTCATAACTTTAGGATAGTTCAAAGAGTTAGGAGAGCTGCGAGAGACACTAACTCCCTCAGACTCTACTCAGTAGGAAAGAAATAAGTGCAGAAAACCTAAGTTCACTTCTGGTCTCTTTGATAGGGCAGAACAAGGTTAACACAACATGGGTTCTGAGAGACAGACACTTGGTCTCGCTAAGCTCCCTTAAGACCTAAAGACAAAGAGCACATTAGTTCACTCCAAAAGTTATCCTTAGGACAAATCAAGATTAGGACAAGGTGTATGTTGGGATAAAGACACCAGTTCCTTCCAAGCCCCCTCCATAGGACTGTCTGAGTTGCAATTCACACTAGTTCACACTTATCCTTCTCCATAGAGCTGATCAAGGTATTATGATATAGTTTCTAATATATAGACCCTATCTACTCACAAATCACCTCTGTAGGACAGAGTGAGATTGAGAGCCCAATATGTAGTTCTACCTTTATCTGTCCTACAGAGAAAATCAGACATGAACTAGAGTGATATACACCTCCATATGTGTAAAGAGAGAGTCTGAAGGAATCTAGTGTCAGCCTGTCAGAATGTATATCCAACTATGTATATACTTAGGAGTGAACTAGTATACTTTCCACATTAGAATGTCCAACAGAATAGACTGGAGAGAGTAGGGTGTGTGTCTCAGAATCTATGTTGTTCCAACCTATATATGTTGTATGGATAAGGCAAAGAGAAAACTGGTAAGTTCTCCACAGAAGTCTGACATGAAGCAGGTTTGAAGGGAGCGAAGGTTTGTCTCTCAGAATCCATATTGTCCCAACTTTATCAATACAACAGAAGAGTATAAGCATTGACAAATGTGCCCTGCAATTGATTCAGCCCTACAGAGGAGACTTGGAATAAGCTAGTGTTTGCTCTCAATGTGCTTGTCTTAAAATTGATTTGTCTTAATGATAGCTTTAGGAGTGAAGACAGCACTCTTCATTAGTCTGTCCTGGGGTGGAAACATGGATGAGCCTAATTCCTGTCTTTCAAAATCAATGTGTTGATGACCTTGATCTGCTATGGAGGAGATCAGGAGTGAAAAAATGTGCTCTCCTTGTTAGTCTATCCTATTGAGTCATCTTTTTTTTTTTTGAGTTCTTGTTTTATTTATTTATTTATTTATTTTCTTTTTTTATTGAGAAAAGGAGAAAAAGAAAAAAAACAAGTTTCCACCTCCTCCCAGCCTCCCATTTCCCTCCCCCTCCTCCCACCCTTCTCCCCCTCCCCCCACTCCTTTCCCCCTCCCTCTCCAGTCCAAAGAGCAGTCAGGGTTTTCTGCCCTGTGGTAAGTCCTAGGTCCTCCCCCCTCCGTCCATATCTAGGAAGGTAAACATCCAAACTGGCTAGGCTCCCACCAATCCAGCACATTAAGCAGGATCAAAACCCTGTGCCATTGTCCTTTGCTTCTCATCAGCCCTCATTGTTCGCCATGTTCAGAGAGTCCAGTTGATGGATGGAGATAGAGACAGAGACCCACACTGGAGCACTGGACTGAGCTCCCAAGGTCCCAATGAGGAGCAGAAGGAGGGAGAACATGAGCAAAGAAGTCGGGACCACGAGGGGTGCACCCACCCACTGAGACAGTGGAGCTGATCTATTGGGAGCTCACCAAGGCCAGCTGGACTGTGACTGAAAAAGCATGGGTAAAACTGGTCTCTCTACTGAGTCATCTTAAAAAAGTTAGTTTCTCTCAGAATCTTGGTTGTTCTATGTTTTAACTGTCCTACAGGTAAGGTTATACTCAGTCCCACCTCACCCTGTCCTTCCAAAGAGTCTTGAACGGACCTAGTGTCTCTCTCTTAGAATCCATGGTTTCCTAACCTTGATCCAGGTTACTGAAGAGGATAGGAGTAATTTACCATGCTCACCTCCTCAGGCTGTCCTACAGAGGTTGCATGGGGGAAGTTAGTATCTGTCTTTCAAAAGTTGTGCTGTGCTAAGCTTATCTATCCTCTGGAGGATGTTATAAGGGAACTGATGTGCTTTTCACCTTAGTTTGTACTATTGAGGAACTTGGTAGAAGCTGGTAGTCTGTCTCTCAGAATCCATGTTTTCTTAACATGGATCTTTTTTTACAAATAAAATTAGAAGTGACTTAGCCTACTTTATTCCTGACTATCACCCAGGGAAAAGAGCTGGAGGAAACTAGTGTCTGTCTCTCAAAATACATCTTTCTAGCACAGTCTGTCCAATAGAGGAGGTTAGAAGTGAACTAGTGTGATCATCATCCCAGTTTGTCTGTCCTACAGGAGAGGCTTGGATGAAATTAGTGACTGTATCTCAAAACTCTGCTTGTCCAAATTTTAATCTGTCCTACAGATAAAGGTTAGGGTGCAGTTGTATTTATTCCTACTCCATCCCATTTAAGAATCTTAGAAGCCTGGGGGTGGTGGTGCACACCTTTAATCCCAGCACTTTGGAGGAAGAAGCAGGTGGATCTCTGTGAGTTCAAGGCCAACATGGTCTACACAATATAGTTTCAGGAAGGTAACAAAGCTACAAAGAAATTCTGTCTCAAACAAACAAACAAAATATGTCTTAGAGGGTGCTTACGTCTGTGTCTCAGAATCCATGTTGGCCTAAGACTTATCTGCCCCACCGAGGAGGGCAGAAGTGAACTTGTGTAGTCTCCTCTTTACTCTGTCCTATGAAGGTGTGGAGGGATCTAGTGATTCACTCTCACAATCCATTTTGTGCTTACCCTGCTCTCTCAAATAGATAAGATTAATACTGAAATAGTATGCACTCTACATCAGTCTGTCCTACTGAAGTGGCTTTGAGGGAGTCACTTTCCGTCTCTCTGAATCAATTTTTTTTTTCCAAAATTGATCTCTCCAATGCAAGATGTCACAAGAGAACTACTGTGCTCTCTACCTAAGTATGCCTGATATGCTTGGCTTCAGGGAGCTGGTGTCTGTCTTGCAGTATCCATGTTGTCCTAACTTGATATGTCCTTCAGAGGATGATAGGAGTGACCTGGTATGCTTTCCACTTGTCTGACTAAGAAATGGTGGATGTAGGTCATGCATCCCTCCAGAGCTCCTCTTGTTCTAATCGTTATCTGTCTTATATAAAATATTAGATTGCACTAGAGTGTTCTCCATATCATTGCTTAATATGAAGGAGGAAAAGAAGGCAGCTAGTGTCTATTTCAGAATTCATGTCATTCTGTCCTTGATCTAGTGTATATATGAGCTTAGGAGTGAATCATTATGCTTTTTAATTAAGTCTGCCCTACTAAGGAGTCAAGGAGAGACTAGCATTCTCTCATTCAGAATCCATGTTGTCCTATCTTTGATCTTGCCTACATATGAGGTCGTGAGCAAACAAGTGTTCAGTTTCTCTGTCTTTCCTAGTTAAAAGTCTTTGAGTGGTCTAGTATCTGTCTCTCAGAATACATGTTGCCCTAACCTTATTCTGCCCTATTGAAGAAGACAGGGGTGAAGTAGTGTAGTCTCTATTTCACCATGCCCTACACAGGAGGCTTGATAGGATCCAGTGTCTATTTCTCAGAATCATTTTCATGCTAAACTTGACCTATTCTCCAGAGGAGGTTGCATGTGAAATACTGCGTTCTCCCACTCAGTCTGTTCTACTGACGAGGCTTGCAGGAATCTAGTGGCTATATCTTAGAACCCATGTTGTCTTAAGCTAGACCATTCCTACAAACTAGGCTATAAATGACTTAATGTGCTCTATACCTCAGTATACCCTACAGAAAAGAGCTGAGGTGAGCTAGTATCTCTCTCTCAGAATCCATATTATCCTAAACTTAATGAGCCCTATAGAAGAGGTTAAGAGCAAATTCCTCTGCTTTCCACCACTCTTTCCTACAGAAAAAGCATGAAGTGAGCTTGTGTAATCCATATTAAACAAACCATGATCTGATCAATGGAGGAGATTAGAAGTAAACTATAGTACTCACACTTCAGCCTGTCATACTGAGGAAACTTGGAGTCAATTATTTTTTCTCTTTCAGAATCCAGGTTGTCCTAAACATGACCTGTCCCACTTATAAAGCTAGGAGATAACTAGTGTGCACTTTACCTCAGTCTGTCCTAGGAAAGAGTCTTAGAGGGAGAGTGTGCACTTTACCTCAGTCTGTCCTAGGAAAGAGTCTTAGAGGGAGATAGTGTCCATCTCTCAGAATCTATACCATCCTAACCTTGATATGTCAAATTGAAATGGATAAGATTGCACAGGAATACTCTTCACTTCATGTCTTCCTGTAGAACTGTCATGGAGAAAGCAAATGTTTATCTGTAAGAGGACATGGTATGCTAAACTTTATCTGACCTCAAAAGGAGATTAGGAGTGATTTAGTGTGTTCATCACCTCATTATTTTACTATGAAGAGACCTTGGTGAAAGCTAGTGTCTATCTCTCAACACTCATGTTGTCTTATGATCTTTTCTACAAAAAAGGATAGTTATGTCTAGCATGTACTAGTCTTCAAGAACTTCATAGAAAAGAACTTTCTTTCATTATCCCTGTTGCCCTTACTTTATCTGCCCTACAGAGCAGGTTAGAAGTTAAATACTTTACACTTTAATCTGTCCTACAAAGGAGTATTAAAAGAAACTAGTTTCTGTCTCTCAAAATACTTGTCTTACTAAGTTGTTCTTTTCATCAGAGGAGGTTGGAAATAAACTAGTTTACACTCCACCTCAGTGTGTCAATAGAGAAGGCTGTGATGAAGATTGTACCTGTCTATTATAATCAATGTCATTCTTACCACATCTGCTCTATGGGAAAGTTGAAGAGGGAAGTAAAGGGCACTAAACCTCATTCCATTTCACTGAGGAGACATGGATGCAGCTAGTGTCTACCTTTCAGAATCCATGTTCTCTTAACCTTGATCTTTCCTATGGATATGGAAAAGATTTACTTAGTGTGATCTATTGCACAGTACATATTTGGAAGATGAGTCTGAGAGAGCTACTCTCTGTCTCTTGGAAACCATGTCATCCTATTTTTGATCTGTCCTACAGAAAAGGAAAGAAGTATCTTAATATGCTCTATGGCTCTGTTTATCCTATACTAAAAAGCTGAAGGGAGCTAGTGTTTGTATCTTAGAATTAATGATGAACTAAGCTTGATCTGTCCTACAAAGGAGGTTAAAATAGAATTAGTTGCCTTCAAACAAAATCTGTCCTACAGAAGAAGCACAGAGAGAACTACTGTCATTCTCTCAAAAGCCATGTCATATAACCCTTGATCTGTCCAATGGAGGAGATTAGGGGTTAATTTATGAGTTCTCCATTTCTGCCAGTCACACAGAGTGATGAATCTTAGAGGGGATTAGTTTATGTACCACAGAATCCTAGATTGTCCTAACCTTAATCTGCCTCATGGATAAGGTTAGGAATGAATTAGTAAGAACTATATTACAATGAGTCTTAATAGTCTTGGGAGATCTAGTGTCTGTCCTTTAGAATTCATGTTGTCCTAACCTTGTTCTGTATAACTTAATAGGTCTTTAGTGAACTAGTGTGCTCTCTAACTCAGTCCCTTCTACATAGTCTTTGAGGGTAATAGTGTCTTTCTTCAAGAATCATATTGTGTTAATCTTAATCTTTCCTATGGAAAAGGTCATAGATAAACTAATATTCTCTTAAATAAACTGTCACTGTAGATAGCTTGTGGGGAGCAATGCCTAGCTTTCAGAATCCATGTTGTATTAATGTTGATGTTTCCTACAGATAAGGATAGAATTGATATATGGTGCTCAGCACTTCAGTCTATCCTGCAGAAAAGAGCTGGAGGGAGTAATGTCTTTCTCTCACAATTTATGTTGTTTAAATGCCCTCTGTACAACAGAAGAGTTTGGAAGTGAAGTAGTATGTTTTACACAGAAGACCTGTAGGGATCTAATGTCTGTCACTCAGAAGATATGTTTTCCTTTATCTGTCCTATGGAAGATACAGGAATAAAACCATATGTGTCCCATATCTAGTGCAATCTATTGAGGAGGATTGTAGGAGCCTGGTGTCTGTCTTTCAGAATCCATATTGTCTCAACCTTGAGTTGTTCTCTCAATAAATACAACAGTGACTTAGTGTAATATACCCTTTCATATATACCATGGAGAAACACAGGATAAAGCTAGTATCAGGATCTCATATCCAAGTGGTCTGACCTTTGATCTGTCATAAGGAAAAGCATAGGAGTAACCTTGTGTGTTCTCCACCTCAGTCTGTCCTACAGAGGGAGCTTGAAGAGAGTTATCATGCAACAATGTAAAAAGTACTTCTGGACAATAAATAATTACAGATATGCAATAAAGACAAATCCAGACAAAAAAGACCTATAAATGTGCTACAGTGTTGGATAAATATATGTAGGCTTGGAAGAGAGAAGAAAAATAATAGTTATTAAAAACAAGTAAAGGGTTTAAAAATCATAAAGTTTTTAAAGAGACAGAGTACAGAAAAAAAATAAACCATGTGAAGATGGAAAATTCACAGAGTTTGGATTGTTTATATTATTTTGTCATCTTTAAATTTTTTGACTGCAGAGAGACTTTTGATTCTGGGGACTGCTAAGCTAAGCCAACATAGATATTTCAAAGGTATCTTGAATTCAAAATTTGAGTCTAAGGATATTTTGCTTTGGAAAAGAGGTTCTTCTTTTGTTTACACAGAAGATGATAGCCTGTGGATTGTTTCCAGACCAACATGGTTTGATGGATCAAGAACCCCTGAATGGTTGCTGCAAACACCTCCGCAAAGAAAATACTTCATCCAATAAACAGCAGGAAGAAGATTGGACAGAATTGCACTCATATTCCCAAATACAGCTTGTAAATGTTTCTTTACATTTAAAGGGGGATATGCTATTGAGATGGATACTTTACATTGGTATGGATCTTGTTTTATTTATAAAGATTTAAAGTCAATTTTGTTATATGTATATGTATTTCTGATCTTGATTAAGGTATGGTTTTTTGTAGTTCATTTAAAAATATAATGTATAATTAAGAAATATAGGTTAATAGATAATCATCTATAATAGTCAAACTCAAAGTAATGCTAATTAGATTTTCTAAATATACAGAAATGTAGTTCAGATGGATAGGTATTCTTCAAATCTTTCAGAGACCTTCAGAATGTGGCATTTAAATTATTTTAAGAACTTAGGACTTTTCTTGCAGCACCAAACTACTTCAAGAGGACGATGGGCACTGAAGAGACTCCTTATGGAGTTGGTTAGCCATTTGGGCAAGAAACTGCTCTTACCTGGACTGCTTTATGGTGTGCTGCAAAAACTGAACATGCAGAACTCACAGAGAAATGAAAAGGCTGATTCAGTAATTACACATTTATTAGAAATTATGTCCATCATGTGTAATTACTGAATTGACCTTTTCTGAGCTTCAAGCAGTTGCCCACTGAAAACCTGAATTCTAGAGGCTATCTCTAAAAATCCATTCTGTATTAACCTTGATCTGTAATGCAGGATGATTGGTAACTAGAATGCTCTCCACATCACTCTGGCCTGTGGAGATGGCTTGGTCAGAGTTAGTGGGTATATTTCAAATTTGTGTTTTCTTAACTTTGATGTATCCTACAAATAAGGATAGCATTGGCCGAGGTTGCCCTGCACCTCAGTCTCTTCTTTGGAAAATAACTGAAGGGAGTTAGTGTTTGTCTCTTACAATCCAAGCCATTCAGACACATTATGTTCAACAGAGCAGGATAGGAGTAAACTGGAGAGCTCTCCATCTCAGTCTGTTCTACAGAGGATGTTGGTAGGGAAGTAGTGGCTGTCTCTCAGAATCTATGATGCTTTGAGATGATTTGTCCTTACTGAGGATGTTATTAATAAAGTAGTGTACTCCCTATATCAGTTGGTTCTATTGAGAGGGCTAGAGACTATGTCGCATCTATCTCTCAGATACTAAGTGCTAGTAACCTTGATCTGTTCTACAGAGAAGGTTAAAAATAAACTAGTGTGCTCTACCTCACCCTGTCCTACAGAGGGGAATGGAGTGATTAACTATTCATCTATTAGAATCTATGTCCTCTTAATCTTGCTCCATTCTCTAGATATGGTTACAATTGAATTAGTATGCTTTCCACCATAGTCTGTCTTGCTTAGAGGGAATGGATTGAAGCAGTGTGTTGGTCTCTCATAATGTATCTCATGAAATTTATCATCTGTTTTATGGGGAAGATTAGGGATGAACTAATGTACTCTCTATTTCAGTTTGTCCTACTGCAAAGAATTTGGAGAGAGCTGGTTTCTCTCTCATAGAATCAAAGTTGTCCTCAACTTGATCTGTTTTATGGATAAATTAAGTACTTATTATTACTTAAACTAATTTAAGTAATTAAACTAATTACTAATTAGTTGACATGCCACCTCCGGCTGTCCGTGAAAGAGTCTCAATGAATCAAGTGCCTGTCCCTCAGAAGCTGTGTTTTCCTAATATTTATCTGTCCAACTAAAAAAAAATGGAGTGAAGTAAGGTGCTGTCCATATTATTTTGTCCTACAGAGGAAACTTGAAGGGAGCTAATGTCTGTCTTTAAGAATGAGTGGTATTTTTAGCTTCTTTGTCAAAAAACAGGTATTTATAGGTGTGGGAATTGAATGGTAAAAAGAAAGCATATTCAACAAATGGTGCTGACATAATCAAATGCCAACATATTGAAGAATGAAAATAGATCCATATCTATCCCCATGCACAAACCTCAAGTGTATGGATCAAAGACCTCAACATAAAACTAACCACACTGAACCTCATAGAAGAGAAAGTGGGAAATACACAAACACATTGGCACAGGAGACCACTTCCTAAATATAACCCCAGTAGTACAGATACTAAGAACAACAATTAATAAATGGGATCTCTTCAAACCGAGAAGCCTCTGTAAATAAAGGGCACAGTTAACAAGATAAAATTGCAGATTACAGCATGGAAAAGGATCTTCACACACCCCACATCAGACAGAGAACTGATCTCCAAAATATACAAAGAACTCAAGAAACTTGACATCAAAAGAAGAAATAATTCAATACAAAAACATAGTAGAGACCTAAACAGAGAACTCTTAACAGATGAATTTCAAAAGACCGAAAGACACTTAAGGAAATGCTCACCATCCTTAGCCATCAGAAAAATACAAATCACAAACAACTCTGAGATTCCAACTTACACCTGTCAGAATGGCTAAGATCAAAAACATTGATGACTTCTTATGCTGCAGAGGAGTCAGGTAAGGGGAACACTCCTCCATTGCTGGTGGAAGTGATAACTCGTACAACTGTGTTGGAAATCAGTATGTTGATTTCTCAGAAAATTATGAAAAATCTACCTCAAGATCCAGCAATACCATTTTTGGGTATATACCAAAAGGTTGCTAGTTGTTGTGATCCAGCTGTCCTCACTCCCCCTGACTGAAAGCAGAACTTCCTTGTGGTCTGTAATTGACAAGGATGATTGTGTTCTTTCTGGCCAGTGGGTCTCCACAGGAGTAGAGGTATAAAAGGTCGCCGGGCAAAATAAAGGTTGCTGTTCTTCCACCTGAAAAGAAGCCTCTGTTTCTCTATCCCGGCACCCCCCACCAGTCTTGGCTATCCAGGCTGCGCTGGCTGCAGCAGTTGCTCAACCATACCACAAGGACATGTGCTCAACTTTGTTCATAGCAGCATTATTCATAATACCCAAAACCTGGAAAAAACCTAGATGACCCTCAAAATAAGAATGGATAATGTGTACATTAACATATTGCAGTACTACAGAGTAGAAAAAAATGACATCTTGATGTTTGCAGGCAAATGGATGGATCTAAAAAAACATATTGAGGGCTAAAATGATGGCTCAGAGGTTAAGAACACTGACTATTCTTCCAGAGGTCCTGAGTTCAATACCCAGCAACCACATGGTGGCTCACAACCATCTATAATGAGACCTGGTGCCCTCTTCAGGTCTGTAGGCACACATGCAGACAGAACACTGTATACATAATACATAAATAAATGAATAAGTCTTTAACAAACATATTGAGTAAGATAACCCAGACCCAAAAACACAAATATAGCATGTACTCACTCATAGGTATCTTTTAGATATAAAGCAAAGAAATAACAGCCTACAGTCCTCAACCCCAAAGAAGCTAGACAAGAAGACCCTAAGGGAGACATATTTACATCTGCATATGAAGGAGAAAAATACAAGATCTCCTGAGTAAATTGGGGGTGTGGGTGTCACAGGAGACGGTAGAAGAAGAGAGGGGAGGAAGAGGGACAGGGAGAAATGTATAGCACTGTGAAAACAATAAAAAAGAATCAGTGGTGTGAGGAGTTTGATGGGGAAAGTTATGAGGGAGCAGGTGTGCTCTCTGCCAGTCTTTCATAACAAAAGAAGGCTTGGTGGGAGCTAGTGCCTGTCTTTCAGAATCTCTTTTCTTAAATTTGATCTGTGTTACAGGTAAGGAAGGATAGGACTGATCAAGACTTCTCTCTATCACGATGCAAAAAGCTAGAGGGAAATAGTGTCTATCTATCGGATTTCAATTGTAGTGATCTTGATCTGCCCTACAGAAGCAGTTAGAAGTGAACTAGTCTGCTCTCCATCTCAGTTTTTCCTACAGAAGAGGCTTTTACAGAGCTGGTGTCCATCGCTCTCCAAATCTTCCTAATTTGGTATGTCCTACTGATGAGTTTAAAAATATACTAGCTTCTTGTAAACCTTAGCTTATCTTATAGAAGAGGCTTTGGCAGAGCTAGTCTGTCCTTCAGAATAAATTTTATTCTAACTCATTCTGTTTAACAGAGTAGGAAAGAAGTGAAGTAATATGCTTTTCAATTTAGATTGTCCTATGGATACTCTTAGAATTAGTGCTTTCCTCTCATAAGCCATGTAGTCCTAACTTTAATCCTGACTCACAGTAAGTTAGGAATGAACTATTGTAATATCCACATCAGTCTTTCCAAGAGAGGATGCTAGGAGGGGCTAGAGTCTGTCTTTCAGTATTCATATTGTCCTAAATTACTCTTTCCTATTGAGGAGGACAGACATGAACTAGTTTACACTCCAACTCAGTCTGCCCTACTAAGGATGCTTGAATAGAGCTAGTGTCTCTCTAACAAAATATTTGCTGTCCTAACCTCCATCTGTTCTACAGAGGAGAGTAGGAAGATTAGGAGTGAACTAGCATAATCTCCACAACAGTCTTTCCCATGGAATGGGGATTGGAGGAAACTAGTATCTGTCACTCAGACTCCATGTCATCCTAACCTTAATCTGTCCTATGTAAGAGGTAAAAAAAAAACAAATAAGGTAGTCTACTTCAATTTGTACTAATTCTTTCTTGGAGAACATTTCTCTTTATCAGCATCCAGAGTTTCCTAAGCTTGATTTGTTATACTGATGAGGTTAGGACTAGACTACCATGCATTCGACCTCATTGTGTGAATCTTGGATGGAGTTAGTAGTTGTTGCTCTATATTCATTTAGTCCTTAACTTGATATGTTCTGAAGAGTGAGTTATGAAAGAACTAGTAGGTTCTCTACCTCAGTATGCTCTAAGGATAAAGTTTGGAGGAAGCTAGTGTCTATTTCTCAGAATTCATGTTGTCCAAACCTCCTTGATATTTCCCCTAAATAACATTAGAAGAGAACCATTGTGCTCTCCTTCTCAATATATCCTACCAGGGGTCTCAGAGAAAAAGCTAGTGTCTGTCTCTCACAATCCTAACTTGATCTATACTAAAAAGCACAAATAGTGTGCATTTAAACTCATTGTATCCCACAAAAGAGGATTGGAGGGAGCAAGTTTATGTTTTTTTGTCCTAAATTGTTTATCCCAATGGAGTATGTTAGCAATGTTATTTTGTAATTCCCATCTCAGCATCTAACAGAGGAGTCTAAGTAAAATTAGTGTCTTTCTGGATCCATATCATTCTAACCTTCACCTGTCCTATTGAGGAGTTTAAGAATGAACTAGTGTGATCTTCAGTTCAATCTGCCCTACAAGGAAGTTTATATGAATCTAGTGTGCGTTTGTCAGAATCTGTGTTTTCCTAACTTGATATGCTCCATGGAAGATGTAAGTAATGAATTACTGTTCTCTCCACCTCATCATGTCATGTGGAGGAAGCTTGGAGGTAGCTATTGTTTTTCTCTCAGTGTCCACTTTGCCTGGTCCTTGTTCTGTAATAAGAATATGGTAGGAGTGAACTAGTGTGTTATTCATCTCAGTCTGTTCTATAAAGAGTGCCTGGAGAGAGCTACTTTCTGTCTCAGAATGCATTGATTTCTAACCTTGATCTGTCATAAGTACAAGTTATATTCCAATGTGCTCTCCATCTTAATGTATCTTACAAAGAAGACTTAGAGGAAGCTTGTTTCTGTCTCTCAGAATACCTGTTTTCAGCCCCTTTCTCTATCCAAAGTAGGAGGATAGGGGGTGACCTAGTGTGCTTTCAACTTCAGTCTTCCTAGAAGAGGTTTGATGGGAGCTGGTGTTTTTCTCTCAGAATCACAATTGATCTCTCCTGTAAAACACTGTGTCCAGGACACCTTAAACTTTATCAGTCCTGTGGAGTTTTAATAGGAGTTAACTAGTATGCTTTCCACTTCAGTCTGTCTTTCTGAAGAATTTTGGAGGGAGAGAGTTTCTCTCCCTTCAAAGTCCAGGTTTTCCAGAGCTTGATATACCCTACAGATAAGGAAAGGAATGAACTAATGTGCACTCCAACTTCTTCTGTCCTACCAAAGAGGCTTTAAGGAACTTGCATCTATCTCCCAGAATGCATGTTCTTAGCCTTTCCTATTAAACAGGTTATGAGTGAACTACTGTGTTCTATAACTCAATATGTCCCAAGAAGAAGGCTTGGGGGGGAGTTCCTGTCTGTTACTCAGAATCCATTTCATCTTATGTTTTATGTCTTACGGAGTGGGATTAGAGTGAACTTGCGTGTTCTCCACCACAGTATTCCTATAGAGCATGATTAGAGGGAGCTATTGAGTTTATCTCAGTATCCATATAGTTCTAATCTTAAACTGTCCTCTGAGGGAAGTTGGTAATTAACTAGAATGATCTCCACCTGCCCAGACTACAGGTGAGGCTTGGAGGGAGCTGGTCTCTGTCTTCTAAAATCGACATCACGCTAACCTTTATTTGTCCTATGTATGCATAATTACACATAGTATAACTAGGAGTGGAGTGAGAAGCCTACTTCAGTCCTCCCTCCCAAAAAGTCTTGAAGGAACCCCGTGTTTGTTTCTCAAAATCCACCTTCATCTGTACTGCAGATAACTACAAGAGCATCCTAGCATGTTCTACACCTCCACTTTATCCTATGAAAAAGAGCTAGAACAGTAGTTTTCAACCTTTCTCATCCTGCAACTATATATATATATATATATATATATATATATATATATATATATATAGTCATGATCCTCAAACATAGAATTTCTTTCATTGTTACTTATTAATTGTATTTTTTTGCTATGGTTATGAATTATAATATAAATATCTTAGTTTCCAATTGTCTTAATTGACCCTTGTGAAAGGGTCACTTGACCCTCAAAAGGGGTGGAAACCCACATACAGAGAACCACTATACTAGAAGGCACTAGCTTCTGTTTCTGATTCCAAGCTCTTATAACCATGATCTACTCTACAGTGTAGTTTCAAAGTGTTCTAGGTGGATAGGAGTTACCTCATGAACTCTCAATCTCAGACTGTCCTTCAAAGGAGAATTGCAGGGGGTTTGCTTTTGTCTTTTGAAATTGATGTTATTCTAATGTAATTGGGTATACGGAAGTAGTTACAACTGAACTACTGTGTGCTCCACCCCAGTAAGCCCTACAAAGTATGCTACGAAGGTAGATTTTTCTCACTATTTATGTTGCCCAAGCCTTTGCCTGTGCTAAAAAGAAGGTTAGAAATGAATTATTGGTCTCTCTAGTTCATTTTGTCCTATGTAGGTGGTTTGGAAGGAGGTACAGTCTGACTCTCAGAATCCACATCTTTCCAACCTTAATCTGTCCAATAGAGGAGGTTGGATGTGTCCTATGAAGGAGACTTGGGAAAAGATAGCATCTGTCTCATAGAACCCTTGTTGTGCTAACCTTAATCTGTCCTATGTTTAAGGTCAAGAAAAAACATGTGTTCCTGCACCTCAGTCTGTCCTGTATAGGAAGGTTTAGGTAGCTCATGTCTGTGTATCAGAACCCATGTCATCCTATCCTTCATCTTTAAAGGAGGACAGAATGAGCTAGTGTGTTCCCCACCTCACTTTACCATACAGAGGAAGCATGTAAGATGCTGATTCTTTTTGCTGTGTTATAATATTTTACTGCTACCTGCTGCATTGAAAAATTTTTTGCCTTTTATTTCTTTATCTAGCAAACAGAACAAGCCTGATCAAGACCTATAGACTTTATCATTTTCTATATCAAACTACTATGTAAACATATAAGAAATTATAAGGAATAGATAAATAAATTATTTTTTAAACCCGTTTCTTCAGTTGTTCTTACATATATATGTATATGAGCGTAAACATACACACCCAAGAACAATGAAGCACATACACTTCTAAATACAAAAACACAATGCTATTAGTCCTTATCATGTTAGTTGCATGTATATGTTTTCAGGGCTGACCATTTGGTATCAGATAATCAATTGTTGTGCCCTTCCCTAGGGAACATTGCTATTCCTACTCTTAGCACACCTTACTTGCATATAGTTCTTTGTTTATGGTTGAAACCTCAAAGAGTTTCTCCCCCTTCAAGTTAGCATTTCTACTGGTATTCTCCTTGTCCAGGTCATGTTTAGGTCATGAATTTGAAAGAGAAGGGGGAGGGTTTAGGTTAGGAAATGGAAAGTGGAACTGACATAGTCCTATTCATCTCAAACAATTAAAATTTATTTTTAAGAAAATAGTTTATGCTGTTACCATTAAAAATATCTTTCCTAGCATGGAATGCCTTACATTATGTACCTTTAAAAATTTGCTATTCAGGTTTTTTTAATATGCTTGAAACTAAATTTTTTCTTCAAACATGAGATCTCTTTAAGGACACAGTGACATTTTCTTATCTTCATTATCATTCAGCCTAAAAATATATCTCTCAGTATTAAATATTAAATATTCTTTTTGGAGAGTTTAGTCCTTTGGAAAAGCAGAATTTACCAATGAGATCCCCCAACTTATCCACTAAATAACATTAACAGGATCAGACTGAATAGATTGCTCAATAAGAGTGCTTGCTTCTTTCCCAGAGGACATGAAGTCATTCCCAGCACCCATGTTGCATGACTCACAGCTGCTTGAAACTGCATCTTTCAGTGAACTAGTGCCCTCGTCTGGCCTCTGAAGGTGCCTACACATACATGAAATACACTCAAGCAGATACATACTTATATAAATAAGTAAAATGAACAAGAAAATAATCTTTAAAAAATATATTGACAGAAGAACCATCTTACCCTACAGGGAAATGCTATGAAGAATTCCCTGAAGTGTACTTAGGTCCTTATTTAACCATAAGCCTAAGCCTTTCTGAAGTACATTATTGGTAACCTTTTGTATATTCAGATCTTTTTGTATATTATCGCATATAATCTCTAATCTGACTGCAGATTCAATCAATTCCAATGATCTACAAACAATGTGCATTATAGAAATTTCAAATCCATTCAGAAATATGATAAAAATGCCTTCACCAGGATATTAACAGGTTCTGATCAGAACTTATAGAGAGGGTCCTTAGGGTTAACAATTATTAACTCCTAGAAAGGAGTTAGAAAGATTTTTTCCCTATACTTTTAGCTTCTCCTCCAGCCACCAAACTTTTAAAAATTTCCAACTGGACTCATAATGTTCGTTTGTTTGTTTCATGACAATGTTTTTCTGTAGCTTTGGAGCCTGTCCTGAAACTAGCTCTTAGGCTGGCCATCAGGCTGGCCTTGAATTCACAGAGCTGTGCTTGTCTCTGCCTCCAAGTGTTGGGATTAAAGGTGTGCACCATTACCACCTGGCTAGATTCATTACTCCTAAGTAAACCATACAAAGGAAATTCTTCTTAGGAAATCCTCCCAAAGCCCCTTAGGAAAGTTGACATATAAGTCTTTAAATAGTTACCTTCTAAATGTTTTGAGGATTTCAATTCTGGGGATGACTCTTAGGTAGCTAGACAAATATTAATAGGGTTAAAAGATATTGAGGATGGAACTCTTCCTTATAATCAGCAGCTTATGAAATAAGAAACCTCAATTTCAGGTCTTTGGTAAATGAATTGGATCTGAATCTGAATCTCTCTTTTACCCTTGGTGGAGACATGATTTTTCTATACCATTGAGAAAATTAAAATCACACTATCTTGTTTTGACTTTCTGGTATACAATAAAGATAAATCACTTTCTTCTTTAGGAACCATCAATTCAAATCAGTTTCTCAATCACTTTGGCAGGAAAATGTACATCAGGAAAGCTGTTTGTTTGAGTAACTTTGAGAAATAGTATAACACTTACTTAAAAAATATAGGTTGGTACAATTGTCCTTTTGTCCAATGTCAATTCTCACCCCTCCAATGCTTGCACTATAAAATTGCCTCTCTGACTACCGTTGACTCTCATCCCATGATAGTTTTTTCCTCTTTGAGAACTACCCATTTTTATCATCAGGTGTATCTTATTTTATTTCATAATAAATTCTGACTCTCTTCTCACCTGGATCCTTTCAACAACGATCACATGTAACAAGGAGCAGAACTAGACCAAAGGGAGATCTCAGTAACATAATGGATAACTTTTTCTTAAACCACATCCTGGGATAGGAAAAAGGAGTTAGCATGGAAATTTAAATTCATTTTTAAGGTTATTATAATTTAATGTTTATATTTTGTATATATTTCTTATCAATTATCATTTTTGTGTAAAAGTATAACCTGACTTCCTTTCAAGTTCACTGTAGTGGACATTGTGTTTGAACATAAACCTTTTCATTCCCAAGGTCTCTGTGCTTTGCTGTCTCTGTTCTATATAGCTTACTCACTCAATTATTGAAATCAGGGCACTGAATGACATTCCTAAGAGTGCCAATGACAATCACCTTGGAACAGAAAGTCCAACCATGTTTTTTTTTTCTCTAGATAAACAATATTAACATCTGTCAAAGACAAAGAGGCAGGTGATTCATGAAAAAGCATCAAGCAACTGTAAGGAACCTCTTGAGAACTAAACATGCAATGTATAAAAAGATAGTTATTGATGGCTCATTCAAAATACATAAATGCAGATACACTGTGGCAGAGAACAAGTAGGTCAGGGATAGGACAAGCTGGATGTTTCCTGTATTACTTAGAAACATGTTCAAAAATTATAAAAAGAAAATGAACAAATATGGTGTGTGAACATGCTTCCAGGCGTGAAGTCTCCCACTTGAAATGAAAATAGGAAAGAGCCACCAAGGAGCACATAAGCCAATCCTCAATATTTTTGTTTATCTGCTAATATGTACATGAAGAGCAAGATCAATATTTCTTCAGGCCCTTAATGTGAAGCATGTGGCTGCATTAATGAGCATGAACTGATGATGCAAAATCAATAGCTCAATCTATCCTTAACTGACTGTACTGAAGCTGTGGAAAGCTTTCTTTTGTTGTACCTATGAAAATCAGCCTGTATACCTTGTTAAATGTGTGGATCAGAACCAATCAGACTACTTTTTACAGTCAGTTTTGCTGAATCTCTCACCTGGAAACCTGGTCTGGATGGGACTAATTAAGCCCAGCTGCAGCATGACACCTGACAAAGATGCTTACTTTGAGTTTGCCCTTGAGTTGAGCCTTACCACAAGGAAAATTTATATTCTGGCCTTCTTTGGAAACAAGAGTGGTATAGAAAAATGGGAGACTTGGTGAAAAAGAAAAGGGAACAAAAATAGATAAATACACGTGACAAAAGATAACCTGTGTGGGTATTCTGGGAAGCTGAAGTCCAGTGGAATTCATTAAAAAAAATAAACAATTAATTTGGGAGTCATTTAAAAGAACAGTTAATGACAAGACCAAGGTAGATATTTCTTGGAGGAAATATTACATGATATAATCATATGTAGAATGATGCTGTATAACTTGTACATATGAAAGTATTGTATTTTAAAATAATATATTTTATATATAATTATGTATGTATATATGCACCTTTCCCACATGATTATAACTTTATTTGAAAAATTATAAATTAATTTATTAAACTTTATTATCTAAGAAAATAAAACAATTGTTTTGTCATTGTGAAAACTAGAACACTGTCTGGACTATAGTAAAGCTGCTTAGTTTACTATGTTATACTGTTATTTATATGAATGCCCACAGAATTGTTCCATAATTCAAAGAAATTGCTTTGCTGCTCTATATAGAAAAAAAAAAACTCTCTTTTGATGTTCTGAACACTGAGTTATTGAACTCACTAGATGCCCACCCCCTTTTTTGCTATGGTTACTAAAATGCTTAATGTTTCTTTTAATCCTCATCAGAAAGAAAACGTCCATGATATCATGATGTTTGCTATGGAAGCTTATGTTTCATATGACAAATGTTTACCTGTACATTATTTATCTGAGAATGGTGATCTCACTAAAACCACTTGCATAAAATTTGAAACCACTTTGAGTTCTGTAGTCTAGGCTCAAACTTATTTCTGCTTCTATTGAAATCTATCAGCCCCCTTATTAGCAAAGTCATGAAATAATCTGGTTGTTTTGGAGTCTAAGTATAAAATGTGTTCATTTTTGTTCCTCCTTCAACCACAGCCATATGTAACTAAAAAATTAGAAAACTCCTAGCCATGGTGTTTAAAGCATGTAATCCCATTATTCTGAGAACTGAGACAGGAATACCTACCTAGAGATGCCCTATCTCACATAAGCAGGTAAATATATGATGATATGCTTAGTCTGTTTCAATAAATACTTAGATCGATATTGTGAACACCATTTTTCCTAGTAGACAGGTCATATTGCAATAAAATACATCATTAGTGTCTAAATCAATACTTAAAAAAACAATTTAAATTTCAAATTTACCTGTGACTGTGGATGAGAGCATTCAAAGCTAGGCCATCAGACCAGCTGGTGGTGAAGTTGATGACGTTAAGCTGTGGATAATTGTGCGTTGACTGTCGGACCCAGCTCAGAAGAATCTTTTCAGTGTTGGTTTGCTGCAATCCAGCCATGATAGTTTTCATCACATTTTTGACCTGTTTGTTAAAGAAATTTTCAATAAAAAGCACATACCCCCAAACAAGTACTCCTCACATTTTTAAAATAGTAATGCCTCTGGTTCTTTTTTTTTTTTTTTTTTTTTTGGTTTTTCGAGACCGGGTTTTGACTCTGGTTCTTGAGGAAGGTTGTTTCCTAATTTTTTGAGACATCGCCACACTGACATCCAAAGGGGCTGTACCAGTTTGCACTCCCACCAGCAATGCAGGACTTTTCCCTTTACCCCAAACCTCTCTAGCATAAGTTGTCGTGAGTGTTTGTGATATTGGCCCATTCTAACAGGTCTAATATGGAATTTCAGAGTTGTTTTGATTCAAATTTTGCTGATGACTAAGGATGTTGATCATTTCCATAAGTGTCTTTTAGCCACTTTAGATTCCTCTGTTGAGAGTTCTCTGTTGAGGTCTGTACTCCATTTTTTATTGGATTATTACCACTTTTGATAATAATAATTACCCAAAGGATGCTCAACTATACTACAAGGACATGTGCTCAACTACGTTAATAGCAGAATTGTTTGTTTGTCTTAGCTATAATCTAGCAACAACCTAAATACCCCTCAACTGAAGAATGGATAAGGAAATGTGGTACATTTATACAATGGAGTACTACACAGGAGAAAAAAATAATGGCATCTTGAAATTTGCAGACAAATGGATGGATCTAGGAAACATCATATTGAGTGAGGTAACCCAGACCCAGAAAGACAATTATCATATGTACTCACTCATAAGTGGTTTTTAAACATAAAGCAAAGAAAACCAGCCTACAAATCACAGTTCCAGAGAACCTAGACAACAATGAGAACCCTAAGAGAGATGTACATGGATCTAATATACATGGGAAATAGAAACAAACAAGACCACCTGAGTAAATTTGGAGGATGGGGACTATGGGAGAGGGAGCAAGGAACTCAGGACCGCGAGGGGTGCACCCACACAGTGAGACCATGGGGATGTTCTATTGGGAACCACTAAGGCCAGCTGGCCTGGGTCTGAAAAAGCATGGGATAAAACTGGACTTGCTGAACATAGCGGACAATGAGGACTACTGAGAACTCAAGAACAATGGCAATGGGATTTTGATCCTACTGCATGTACTGGCTTTGGGGGAGCCTACACAGTTTGGATGCTCACCTTACTAGACCTGGATAGAGGTGGGTGGTCCTTGAACTTCCCACAGGTCAGGGAACCATGATTGCTCTTCGAGCTGATGAGGGAGGGAAACTTGATCATGGGAGGGGGAGGGAAATGGAAGGCGGTGGTGGGGAGGAGGCAGAAATCTTTAATAAATAAATAAATTAAATAATAAAAAAATAAATAAATAGAGATGTCAAGAAAAAAAAAGAAAAAGTAATTTTGTACTCTCACCTTCCAAAACTACAAGCTAAATAAACCTCTCTCTCTCTCTCTCTCTCTCTCTCTCTCTCTCTCGCTCTCTCAATAAGTACCCAGACTCAGGTGTTTTGTTTTCATAACAGAAAAGGACTATACCAGGGAAATGAAAGGCATGTTTGTCAAGGTGAGTCTTACCTGTTGATGGCCTGTTTTACTGGACAAATATGGAAATCTGTATGCTTATTATACTTATTCTCCAATTGACAGTACTATTAAATTGAAACACAAACATATGTGTGTATGTCTGTTTGTGTGTGTGTGTGTGTGTGTGAGAGAGAGAGAGAGAGAGAGAGAGAGAGAGAGAGAGAGAGAGATTATAAGCAATACACTTCATTGAATCAGCATTAACTCTAATTGAAATTGGTTAGGAATCAATTCGGTGTGATTGTTGTCTGAGAAATATGTTCAATATCATCTTTAGAGTCTAGCATACTAAAATACTGTTATGAGACTTGCTCTTTTTATAACTTTCAATAGACTTAAAAAGACAGGGTATAAAATATTAGACTTATTTTTAGTCAATAGTAAGATAAATCACTAGTGTTTACAAATAGAAAAGCAGTTTTAGTAAGAAAATGTTTGCTTATAATAACAAAAATCCCTTCAGAATGATGTAATTATATATATTGCATATGTTTTACACACACATATGCAATAATTGAATAAAAAGAGGGTAACAATTTTGGAGTTGAGGAAACACAGTAGGGGCTGGATGGAGCAAAATGAAACTAAAAGTTAAGTCATTCTATAATTTAAGGACAATATTTTTCTTTATAATGCATATTATTTTTTCCTTTCTATTAGATTACTATATGAAATTCAGCAAGTTACCTATCCATTTAATCACCAGATTATTTATCTCCAGAAAGAAGATTGTTTTCACAACATTCCAAAATACAGTGAACTAAAAATACCCTAGATCCATTTTGTAACTTAAAAGATAATGCCTATTATACTAACTAACTGCACCAACTAGCTTTATATCTGGGAAGAGAGAACCTCAATTCAGAAATTGCCTTCCTACGATCAGGTTACTGGCAAGCCCTTAAGACATTTTTCTTTTAAAAAAAATAGTGATTTATTTGGGTGGGCTCATGCTGTTGTAGGTGGGACTATCCCTGGTCTTGTGGTCCTGGGTTCTGTAAGAAAGCAGACTGTTCAAATAGTACAAGCCACTGAGTTGCATGCTTCTATGCCCCTGTCAT
Organism: Microtus oregoni; assembly: GCF_018167655.1. Classification (NCBI taxonomy): domain Eukaryota; kingdom Metazoa; phylum Chordata; class Mammalia; order Rodentia; family Cricetidae; genus Microtus; species Microtus oregoni. Next base: position 4,905 of record NW_024544256.1, on the reverse strand, counting down.
CAGCTCCTGCCTCTAGTTCCTTTCCATGTTTGAGTTTCTGTCCTGACTTCCTCCAATAATAAACAGTGATGTGAAAGTGTAAGCCAAATAAACTGTTTCTGCCCCATAAAGCTTTAGCCATGGTGTTTCACAACAGCAATAATAACTCACAGACACTGACTGGACTGAAAATGTTTACCTGTTGAAATTTTTAAAAATCGACAAGTTAACAATATGTAAAAGAGGAATATGCGTGCCTAACAGCTATAGATGCATGCTTTATTTTCCTTTTATCAATTGCTTTCAGCACAATTGTTTCCTAGTCTTGAATAGTTACAAATATTATTTAGAAATTTATTGAATTTCAAACTTTCATTCCCCTAAGTAGTCTGATAAAAATGCACATTCTAAACATTTTTATAAATTTTAAGAATGAAGTGATACTTCATTTCAGGTTTTTTAATCTACAGAATCATTTAAGTGACTATTCTTTTTCTTTTAAAAGCTAAAAATGGATCCATTATTAGATACTTGCAAGAGTAGGTAAGTAAATATGATTAATGCTTACCTACATAGTTTTCCTTTGTGTAAACCTAAGGTATGTGTGCACAAAAATGTGATGTGACAATATATATGCAATCATTATGCATCAATGTGAAATATAAATATATTTTGGGTTGGATTTTTTATCTATGAAGAGATTAACATATATTTGCCTTTGCAGTAAATACATATTTTAACAACTCATATTAGTTGTCTTTTTATGAACTGTTGAATGTAAATTATGGGGTATAATATAAAATCTGATTTTAAAACACTTATAAAGTTAGAGATGATATTTGAAACATGGTGATAGTTTGAATGTATGAAATCTGTGTAGATGTGTGGCACAATCTGCTGATAACTCTCTCTATCTCTTAGAGCTGGATTCTCCACAATTTTGTCACTCATCTCTGACCTACTACCTATTTACCTAGTTACTCTATAGATAAGTAGGTCAAATAATCATATACAATATATAATCTTTCACAGCATATTCTAATATTATGACATTCATGACCCCCAGGTACAACCATTTGTAGATGTATGCTTTGTGTACTTTGTTGAAGCAGAGTTGAAATAAGTCATTAATGGCATATTGGTGATGATGGATTTTCTCTGATCAGGCAAGCCTCCAATGATGAATGGAATTCATTTGCAAAATGCTTGACCAGACTGTCCTCTATGTGTATAATGTTTAAGGACAAAACAATATTCAATCCAAAATGCTTTTAGCATCATTGTGTGTCTAATTCAGCTTATCAGGCTCAGCCTCATTGGCATCGCTTCTACTAGAGCAAAATATTACTGAGAGAAAAAGAAAGAGTAATATGTATGTATAATTATTGTTTCTCCCTTTCCTACATAAAAATTGTTGCCAGGAAATCATTAAGATGGCTAGAAAGATGAACTGGGAATCAGAAAATAATCTTTTCTTCAAGACTCACAGTGCTTATGAAAGTATCAACTGAAACAAATATGTAAATATTTGTTAATTGGAATGCAATCATGACTAAGAAAGGAAGGGTAGATGCGTAGATGATGGCTTGGGCACAATTTTAGCCTGTGAAAGATTCTGAATTCCATCTTTAACAGTGAAAAAAGGCAATGGCAAAAGTGACAGTGTTACCTAGCTAGGTAAACAACGTATAATGTACAGAAAGCTGTACCAGCAAAGATTCCCCTTCGAGGAACAGTTTGTTACTCAGCTGTTATCACACAGACTCCTGCTGTTAGTCTCCTGGGCAGCTACCTGAATTTCAGAGCCCTGTCACCAACGGTCACAGCTTTTCTGCTGTCACACATCTCCATTGCTGATAAAATGGAACAGAATAAACTATCAGCCATCTGAACTTCAGTTAGGTCACTGTTGGCCAGATTCACCATGGTGTTAAATAAAGCCACTTAGATTCTCTGTCACCATGAGGCTATAGCTCCTTTTCTTTCAACTCCTGCCACCACTGTTCTCAGTCTCCAGAGCATGAATTAATAAACATGTGTCCAGCACAGGTTTGCCCACTTAAACTACTTCCCTAAATGTATCCCTCTTGAGAATCAGGCAATGAAGAGATGTGTCATCCTGATGAGGAACAGGGCAAGAACTAATTTGCACAGTTTGGCAGGACTTTGCAGAAAGGACTTTCAGCAGCAGAAAACATGGCACTCTCTGGTAATTGGATGTTGAAGTAATATTAAAAATAAATATACCAATGTGAATAACACTTAGAATTAAGAATTATCCTTAGCTTAGCCATCAGAGGTAGGTACCTGATTTAATATCACATGAGCACATATTATATATCCTTTAATTTATTATAAAGTCAAGTTCTTATTATGTAACACTACCTGGCCTTGATCTCATAACTCTCCATTGTCAGCCTTCTGACAACAGGGATTATAGGAGAGCACCACCATGGTCAGATGACATCAGAATTTTTTTCAAAGCCACTTATTTCAGAATGTATATATTCAGTTTCTTTTCAGGATAAGAGTTGTATATGAAGTGGAGACTAGAAAGGTGATGATGGAGAAGTAAGTTTGACATTCACAAGTTTCACAAGTCCAACATTATTTATAGCAGTATTAAAAACATAATACATGGCGTTGGAAGAAAATATTTACATATATGCATTTGCTTTAATGCTATTCACAATTGAATAAATCTATAAAATATATTATATTGACCAGAGTCTGCTTTTATTTTTTCTGAGATATTGAAACTTCACTATTTAGTATAAAAAACACATATATGATCTTGGTGAGAGAATCTTTTGGGATTCAAGGATGAATGAAGAGTATTGAGCAAGGGAATTTTTAAGGATTGTTAAGTGGTTTTAAGAAAATGTGTCAGCATGCTAGGAGAGGTGATGTAAGTAGGAAGAGAATGCAAGAGTCTGTATACTTGCATTCACAAAGCTAAGGTACTTTAAGTACACAATTGGAAAGTAGATGCACTGTATAATTATGTCTTAAATAAGGAAAACAGTAAATAAGGGAATTTCTTTTAGTATTTCTGGGTGTAAAAATCCTTCTCCCCATAACAACACCTCCCCTCCATGGTGCAGGGGAATTGTCTGTATCCTGTCAATCATGTTTTAAATAAATGCTGATTGGCCAGGTAGGAAGTATAGGTGGGACAACCAGACAGGAAGTAAAGGTGGAACAATGAGAACGGGAGAATGCTGGGAAGGAGGAAGCCCATTCCTCCACAGTCCTGCCCAGACCACAGAAGAAGCAAGATGTGACCTATCCCACCGAAAAAGGTACTGAGCCATGTGGCTATCATAGATAAGAATAATGGGTTAATATAAGTTATAAGAGCTACTCTGAGGCCTGAGCTAGTGGGCCAATAAGTTTATATCTAATGTAGACTCTCTGTGTGAATTTCTTTGGGGCTAACCAACTGTGGGAACTGGGCAGGACAGAAACCCCCACAAGCAGTCCCTCATGTTATGCCTCCCAAAGAATAAACATCAGAAAGCACAATGTTGACATTCTATCTTGGAGTGAGTGGAAAAGGAGTTGCAAGGGCACTAGAGGAGACGAGATTTGATGGAATCCTGTGGAAAACCAACTCAATGATGAACACAAGTTCACAAGCCTTTTGGAGATCTCTGAATCCCTGTGTTGTCCTCCTTGCTTTGTCACAGCTGGTGGCCATAATGCCCAGCATCATCTACAGACTGGGTGCCCTCAGAAGCTCTTACTAGGGTCATCAGAGAAATGTGTTCAAAACTATTACAGTCATTCTACTGGCACTTCTGGTGTCTTTTGTGGTCCTGTGTGCCTTATTTCATTTTTTAAATGTTTCAGCTTAATTCTACAAACAATTGATTGCATGGAAATGTTTCCTCCTTGAAGATATTTTGAAAGATACTGAGCAGCATAATGAAATCATTGGTGGCAGGCAGGGTATGTTGACACATAGCTGATTTTATTGAAACCATTTCTATATGAAAATGGCTAGAAACTAGCCAGCTTTGTATCATGTTAAAAGTTATATTTGTTTTCTGTTCTTTTAATACTGCTGTAAAATGTAGTTGAGCCCAGCCAAAATAAAAATATATCAGGACAATGGAATTATCAGTATGGCTGTTCAACTGAGGAAGTACATGGCTGGTCCCTCCACTTTACATCAGACTAAGTAATATTTACAATTCTAAATAAAATTCAACTCAAGTAAATGGAATAATCATGGCCAAATATTATACCCAATGAAAGAATCTTCACAGAAAAGAACACATATCAGACAAGACCTCCTGAGAAAATTATGAGGGGGGAGAGAAGGGAGGGTGGGGGACATGGAGGGGAGGGAGGAGGCAAACATGAGGGAATGGGATGTTCAAGAGAAGGGAAGAACAGAGAAGCAGATAAAGGAAAGTGATATCCTGATTGAGGGAGCCATTAAAGAGCTATTAAGAAACAGCACTAAGGAAAATCCCAGGAATTCTCAAGGATGACTCCAATTAAGACTCTAAGCAACAGTGGAGAAGATACCTAAATTGGCCTTCCCCTGTAATCAGACTGATGACTACCTTAATTGTCATCATAGAATTTCAATGATCAACTGATGGAAGCAGATACAGAGATCTACAGGGAAGTACTGGACCGAGATACCTGAGACCAGTCCAAGAGAGGGAGGAGTGATAATATGAGAAAAGGAGTTAAGACCATGATGCTGATACCCACAGACACTGCTGACCTGAGCTAGTGAGAACTCACTGACTCTGGACTGATAGTGGGCACATCTGTATATAAATAAAATTTAGACCTGCTGAATGTGGGGGGCATTTATGAGGCTTGGACAGTGTGTGAGGCCAATAGCAGTGGGACCAGGATGTATCTCTAGTGCTTAAACTGATATCTCGGAGCCCATTCCTTTTGGAG
>NW_024544255.1:0-73545 GCF_018167655.1 Microtus oregoni | reverse complement strand
ATAGATAGAGGCATTGTGTGTATGACAGAAAACTTGTAATGTTTGTTTTTCACTTATTTGCTTAGTATAATAATTTCCAATTCCACTCATTTCCATGAATATGATATATATTCATTCCTCTGAATAGCTGAACAAAACCCTCAGTGTGCATAGAAAAAAAAAGAAAATGTAGTCATAGAAATAATACCTTTCTAAAAAAAATCTTAACTATAAAATTTGGAAATGCCAGGGAGATGACAGAGCACAGTTGGTTGGTGGCCTGAAGAAAATGTTCAAATTATGGTTTATAAAGAAGTCACATCAAAACATATTACTTTATAACATGACTAAAATTAATTTTAAGAAGTATGAAAGGGGGGATTTTGTATGGATGGAAAAATGCAGATTCCAGAAGCTAAGGATTATTAAGTTAAAACGTCAGTGTCAGGTGTAGGCTATTTCTCTGTGTGCTGTTTGTGAAGCAATTCCCATTAGGCCCCCACAAACTACAAGATATAGCTAGTTACATTGGATACCCAGCAGAGTTTTATGGTAAGAGCCTGTTTCTAAAGACACAACACACTTTTATCGTTGAACATACAGATATCATGCTGGAGCTGAGATGGAAACTTCCTCCCTGCTGGCTCATTTCCACAGTGCCCAAAGATGCTATGCAGGCAGCTGCGGGAGAAAAGCGACCAATGATCCTTGCAGCTGTGTTCTCTCCATGCTATAAATCCAGTTCCCAGACTAGCTGTAGCCACTTGTTGAAAGGTGGCAGGAGTGTTATTTATCAGACACCCACTTTGAAGAAGGGAAGTCACCCTTGGTATTATTGGACCTGGTCACATGCCCTGGCCAGCAAGGCCATATAACCAACTTTGTTTTGCCAAATGGTCATGTTATCAAACTGCCTTGTAAATATTTAAGTTTGTGCTGAAAGACCGGTTCTCCTCTCAGCATTTCTCAGAGAAGCTTGTCTTGTTTGCAGTTTGTAGCAGTTAATGCAAGAGATTCACAACTGACAAAGTGCTAAGAATAATTGATTTTGATTTTAGCCCTAAATATCAACCTGTCCAAGCATCATGGAATATATTGAACAAGATATTGAAGGAGTGTAAGATTTAAATGTTAGGGAGGAGCACAGTCTTCAGGACATGGCATAGCTATAGCACAACACTTGTGGTTTTCTTCACAGTGCCAGCATTAGAGGCTTCTACCTACATGGCTGGCGTTTATGTGCACATTGGCAATCCAAACTCAGGTGCTCATTTATGTGCCACAAGCCTTTTACACATTTAGGAGTCTTCCAACCACAGAAAATTTAAACTACACATTAAATAATCTTATCTGAGAGAAAAAAGGCCGAAAATACCATAGAACTGCCTTCTAAGTTCTCCTAAAACAGTGCTCACACACAAAAAAAATAGTTTTGAAGTGATAGAATTGATACGAGAAAAATGTTCCCTCTCATTGGAAATTTGTTCTCTACCCCTTAAAAAAGCCACAAACAAATAGAGGCTCTAGATAATTTTGTAAAATCTAGACCTGGTGAGATAACAAAGTGATTTCATAGTGTCACCCTATTCCGCGGGAATTTGGAATTTGTACTATCCTTTCTTTGTTTCTCAGTACCATAGCCAGCCCAACTTTATTACAAAAAAATAGGCAGGCATGGGAGCAGAGAAAAATGTAAAGCTCAATAAAAATCAATAAAAAAAGAAAGAAAGAAAAACAAATTAGCTTTGCTCTCAGCAAATATTGTAATGATGGTATCACTGGACTTAGAAGTGATTTCTTCCCAATACATGGTTTTTCTAAACTAAACCAGTGATAGCAGAGATAATGTCATGATAAAACCACTGCCACATAAAAATAAAATCAGACCATAAAGTGGTGTGCATGTTCTATGAAGACAAGATATGAGCAGAATTCAAGTGGGGATAAAAGAACAGGAATGAGCTGCTGCCCCTCCTCAATACCACTTAAAGTTTTCCCTTTCTTCCCGTTTCTTCCTTCAGAACACCTGTGTCTCTATTCTCATCTTCAGATCTCTTTCACTCTGGCCACACCTCCTTCAGTACTAGTATCTGTGGTAAGGCCAGGTTATGCTTTGTAAATAAGACCTGAAAATGACGCCATCAGTTGACATGCCAATGTCAATGCAGGATCAAAAGCTACAGGCAATATACTGGCTGCAGTGTTGTTTTGAAAGAAAATGTCTCCCATAGAGAGGGGCACTATTAAAAGGTGTGCTTTTGTAGAGAGGATGTAGCCTTGGTGGGGGAAGTGTGTCATTCAGAACGCAGGCTTTGGGGTCTCATACATGGTCAAGCCACACCCAAGGAGACAGTTCACATCCTGTTGCCTTTTAGATCATGATGTAGAAATCCCCAGCACCACATCTGGTCTGCCTGCATTCCACCATACTCCCAGACATGATGCTCCCTTCTATGATGGTAATGGACTAAACCTCTGAAACTGTAACGTGCATCTCAAATAAATGTTTTCCTTTATAAGAGTTGTCATGGTCATGATGTCTCTTCACAACAATAGAAACTTTAACTAATACAGCTACTGAGAGAGGAAAAATTAGTCTTCTTCGGGGACAAACTACCTGGTAAGTTATCCAATCCCCCCACATCCTCTCTCTCTCTCTCTCTCTCTCTCTCTCTCTCTCTCTCTCTGTGTGTGTGTGTGTGTGTGTATTTGTGTGTGTATCTGTGCATTTGTAATAATAATATTTTAAAAAAATAGAAGGACGTGGATTTGAGAGGAAGTGGGGGACGCAGAAGGAATTGAAGGATGGAAAAAAAGGGAGGAATGATGTAAATATATTATTCACCTATGAAATGGTCAGTAAATAATTTTTTTTAAACGAAGTTATAGAAAAAGAGGAAACAAGAACTGGTTTAGCTTGAAGCATTAGAAATGACCATGACTCTCTAACCTTTTTCTGCCCCAGGGGGATGTGTATGTTGTTACCTGGTTGATATTGTAAAGATAAACCATCTCTGCTTCCTGTCAGCACATGGAAGTAGCATGGTCTCAAAAGAGAATGACTTCCTTATTTGCTCAGCAATGCGAGACAATGGACAACATAAGGATTTTTAGTATCGGTTTCAAGACTCACCCAGAACAACAGAGTAAGAACAACTAGGATGTTTCATACACTGTATGCTGCCCTGTTTACACCCAAACCCACCTAACCTGTTATTTTCTTTCTATGAGATAAGTCCACTGCCTGTGATTTTATATAGCCTCCTCCCCACAAACACAACACATATTCATGTTGGCAATTATCCAATCAACAACACTGGAAGGATATTAATGAGGTGGTTAGAGAAGATTCAAGTCACCAGGTCATTGTTTGAGAATATATATATATATATATATATATATATATATATATATATATATATTCATATTGTGTTGCACATCTATCTCATGGTACTCTACTAAAGCTACACCTTTCATCAAGTTAGCAATTTTCTTTTATAGTTCAGAGAAAGTAAGTGTTTTTATTCAACTAGCCACTTAATGCATCACTATCCATGGTTAAGTCCTTCAATGGTGCCCGTTTATGGAACTAATCCTCAGTTATAGTCTTTTGAACTTTGGGTTTGGATGTGTTCTACTTTGAGTTTCTATTGCTGTAATGAAACACCATAACCAAAAACAAGTTGGGGAGGAAAGAGTTTACTAGGCTTACACTTCAGCATTGCTGTTCATCAATGAAAGAAGTCAGGACAGGAACTCAAACAGAGCAGGATCCTGGTAGGCATGAGCTAATGCAGAGGACATCATGGGAAGCTGCTTACTGGCTTGCTTCCCATGGCTTGTTCAGCCTGCCTTCTTATATGACCCAGAATCACCAGCTCAGAAATAGCCCCACCCACAGTATGCTGGGTGCTCCCCCATTCATTGATCATTAAATGAGAAAATGCCTTACAGCTGGATTTTACAGAAGGAGGCATTTCCTCAGCTGAGACTCCTTCCTCTCTGTGATTCTAGCTTTTTTCAAGTTGACACACACAAAAATATCCAGTCAGTACAGAATGTGTCTTCTGTTTCAGGACAGTAATTACTGCATTTGGCTTCACAAGATAACTTAGACTTTTATGATCATTATGCTAGTGGTTCTCACAACAGACTATAGATTAAAGGTTTTCTTAATTGTTTTTCTAACTATAAATAGCACCAGATATATCTATTGGTCTCTGGACATTCTAGAGCATTAAAGAATAACATTACTGATAATGGCAAAGATAGAACTTTCTTAATGCCTGGAGGACAGCACAGATTTGAGCTCGGAATAATTAAACAAAATTATTAAACTGTTGTGTTTTTATACTCAACTTTATAAGGAGAATTTATAGAAAGTGAATGCTATTTTGTATATCTGTCTACTATGCTTTGGAGCATGAGGAGAAATGAAATAACTATTCTAAATATTCAAAGTATTTATATTATTCTTATACTTCGTTTAACATTAAATATGTTACTATTAAAATGATTATTCTATTACTTTAAATAAAATCTATTATGATTAAGATTTATTTATAGACTTAGAAGATTTCTATAATACTGTGTTTTTGTTATTTGTTTGAATTCTCTTCAGCAAAACAGCAGTTTTTTTAGATACTCTTTCAATAGATTTTATCTATATTCATTCCAGTATTTACTTTTGAAAGAACTTCTCTTTTTACCTAATATGCTAGAAAAATTGTTATTTCCATTAGGTCATTTTAGTCTAATATCAGAAAAACCGAAAATTTGAAGCTGGAAAGCAATCATGTTTGTAAAGTTTCAATAAGATAACTTTCATATGTTAAACGTGACAATGACCGTACATTCATAAATTCAACCTGTTACTTTACAGTTTCCAATTTTATATCCTTTATGTTAGCCTACTATGACTAGACGAGTTGAGAAATACATGCAAGAATGTACAATATTAAAAATCTATTATGTATTGCAGTTATTTTAAGAATATATGGTAAATATTTTTGAAATTACACTTTAAAGAGTGTTGGATATAGTCAGAAATATACCAAAAGTGCCTTATAGACCTATTGGTCTATAAGAAAGTTTGTAGAAGTTAATATGAAAGGAAAACTATCTCCCTGCAAGGTCATGATGTAAACTTTAGTTCAGTCTTTCTCAGAGGAGACTAGATCTCCTCTCTCCTGATCACTCATTTAGTTATGATTGTTTATTTTTTTCTAGTACATCATATATATTTTCATCCAAGTATACTAAACCAAACAATTCTTCCCCTTCACAGTAGTTGTTTCTTTGTTAAACTTTTATTTTCAATGTGTGTTTAGTGTCACAAATATTAGCTTGAATCGCACTAAGTATGTTAGCAGTAGAACTGAAAACATGGCATACCATTCAGGAATCCATGTCTCTTTGTTTTACAGAATACTGCTACATGAAGGATTCAGTCAGTCTATTAAAACAGCTACATCAAGTAACATATAGAAACAACATGAAAGTCATAGCAGGCACAGGTTTCACCTTTCTCTGTCCTCTATGATTGTGTTCATTGGCTTCCAGAATTACATTAGCTGCAAGCACATACAAAGGAACTAGCACAGGGGCTCTGAATAAGAGCCTCTGCGATTTACAAGAGAGCTTAAGAAGCCTTATCTACATTTGGGCCAAAGCCCTTTCTCAAACATTAAACATGCTGTTTCCTGGTGTTCAGACCCTGTTCAGGTCACCACTTACATTATTTTTCTGTAAGACCTGCAGTGCCTTGTTGACATTGTTCAGAGCATGAACTCTTGTAGATCCTTTTTCTTTTGGCTAAAAAAAAAGAGAGAGAGAGAAATGGTGTTTACTAGAGAACAAAGAGAGAAAAAAAAATCTACCTGAAAAGACCAATATAAATTTCACTTTTAAGCTTGAATATTTTACATTTAAATGAACACATACTGTGAAATATATATATATATATATATATATATATATATATATATATATATAGTCTTCAGGCTTTGGGATTTGTCCTTGGCATAGCACATCTTTAGCATAAAGAATCCACCTCCTGGGAAAGAAAGCACATATTTTCCCTTTACACAGTACAATTTGGAATGATTGTGCCTTCACTTTTTTTTAGCTCAGTGTATATTGTTATAATAGCATCAAGGATGGAAAACATTAACAAAATCTATAAGGAAAGTAAGCAGTGAGATAGAAAAGTAAGTTTTAGAAAAGTTTGAAGGAGATGTGAGTTTCTTGGACTGCCCACACTCTACTCACTAACTAGCCCACTTATACAAGCTCAAACAAGCGACCCTTATTTAACTCAGTCATAAAAGAAAGGGGGGTAATAGAAAAGAATAACAGGTTGAATAATAGAGGGAGGGACATAGGAGATGAAAATGGAGGTGAGTCTGATCAAAAATACATTGTCAGATAAATCATAATAAGGTACAGAATTGTCAAATACAAATTATTCCACACAAAATGTTCAGTGAGCATTCAGAAAACGAGAGTCTCTGAAATGTTTAGCACTGAATGGGACATACTTATTATATCCCTTACTCCAAGTCCTAGGGATATTCTTAGTCATAAGAGCCAGAGGTTTTTGATGACAAAAAAAAAATGTTTTCCCTACATAGCATGTTGGATGCACATTGAAACAAACATGTGTGATTGGGACAAGAAGATCTGTTCAAGACAAGATCTCAATATAGAGTAGGAAGTTGGTGGGTATAAAATCCCAAAACCATCTGCAGAGTTATTGCTATCTGATAAAAACAGGGAGAAGAAAAGTCAGTTTCCATTAATGATGTGATTCTTGGTAGACTAGCTGCACACTAGGGCAGATCCCACTACCAATACGAGCTTGGCAACAGAAATTGGGCTCAATGGCAAAATAAGAAATGTTTTAAAAGAAACAAAAACAAAACAGGAAGAGGTGGGGCACGCCTTTAATCCCAGCACTTGGGAGACAGAGACAGGTGGATTCCTGTGAGTTCGAGGCCAGCCTAGTCTACAAGGGCTAGTTCCAGGACAGGCTTCAAGACTACAGAGAAATCCTGTCTCAAACCCCATCCCTCCAAAAAAATGTAAAAAAAGAATGATTTTCAATGTCAGTTGGGAATGTGTAGGAGGATGGATAGGGTGCTAATGGCCAGAGTTGGAAGGAGAGGGTGCATATTTTCAAAATACAATGCATAAAATTCACAAATAATAAATTATCACCAAAATATGTAATGTTAAATAAGAACAGTATTTCTTTGACTACTACCTAGTTGTCCTAGTCACTAGAATTCAAAATTTCAATAACCAGGCTTCTTAGTTTATAATTAGTTTATCCCAAAAGTTATATCCCATCTGTTAATTTTATAATAGCATCTGCATAATTAATGAAAATACACAACACCTTATTTTTTCTAACTGATAAGTTTTAGAAATTCGATTGTTATGATACTTGTATTTAATAACAATTATTATTTTTGATGGATTTCCCTTAAAGCAAGTTTTCATTAGCTATCTCCAGGAATATATCAGAAAGTCATTTCCTACTAACAACTTTTCCTTGATATCTTCAAAAACAATGTCAGAACAAATCAGCTGCTGAAACCAGTGATTTATATAGCTCTCATTTTAAGTTTAGGGAGGCTATTGTTTAGTAAAAGTCATGACCTCCAAAACCTGGTTTCAACGTTTTGCTCTTGCACTTTTGGACTATGTGAGCATGAGAAACTTCTTCCCATTCTCCGGTTGTCTCACCTGTTAAAACAGAGCTAATAAAAATAGCTGTTCTACAACTTTAAATAGGAATGTGTGTAAAGACGTTAGATGGGGAGTTTTGATATAGTATTTTCAGATTTTTGCTGTATGGAGTTGGTAGTACATGCAAGGTACTTCACATTATTATTAAGCAACTTGCAATGCCAATGGTTCCATACAACTTGTATATGTAATTATTCTAATCTTAAAAGAATTAATATGTATTTACAGAAATTATCAGTGGAGCAAGGCTTTAACATTTGGGCTGGGACTATGCAGTCAGAATTTTCTTATTTCTTTTCTTACCTTTTCTTTACTTTGTGTATGTATAGAATAAATAATGTACTTTTGTACTTTTAATTTTACCGTGTACTTTCCAAGAGTCTTCCCAACCTTCTTAAGACTTCCATACCCTAGAGAACCTTATTCTTTAAACTGGCTGGATAAGCTTCCAACATTTATCCTAAGTCTTCTATTCGTCAAGATGACTTGACTAGTATCCTTTGTAAAAGACATAAATGTCTTGTTCCCTCACTTCCTCCATCTCCAAGCATAGCCTCATTAACAGAAATCTCCACTTTTCATATCTTAGAAAATTTTACCCCATGAATGTCCAAGTGATAACAGCCTACATTTTAGTATTTTTCTATTTACCACCACAAACATCAAGAAAACAAAGGTACAGAAACATGTTTTCTACAGAAAAGCAGCAAAATGTCATCATTAGTGTGCAGAGAATGAGAACAGTTTATGAAAGACAGTGAGATTTATTTATTTTTTTATTTATGAACAGAACTGACACATAATTACCAAGAGTAGCTGGATGCTCACAGGCACTAATTTCTTTATCACCATTATAAAAATGCACATGTTCTGCATATACACTTAAACATCATATATGCATAAAGTGAAATTAAGACTAAGCCTACACTGCCCCTTCCAACTGGCTATTTGACAAAAGTTTAAATGTAAAGAATTTGAATATTTTATTTTAGGAAGTCATCAACCCAAGTTAAATTTCATAAAAATATATCAAATATGCATATAAATAACATGCATATAAATAATATTATACAGACCAGATTATTTTAAGGAACATACATGTATTTATGTATATACATGCAAAAACAACTAATGAAAATAGGAGGTGATGCACTTGAAAGAGAGTAGAGAGGAGTATATGAGTGAATCAGAAGGAGAAAAGGGTGAAATGTAATTATACTATAATCTCAAAAATAAGACAAATGGGTTAGTAAACCAGAAAAATGTATCACTTTGAGTTAATAGAGTAACATTATAATCCTATATAATTATTGAAGTTAATTAAAAATGAATGCACAAAGTATGGCTTTTCAGCATAGCTACAATATTTGAAAATCATTTTCATAGCCATGCTTCCATATACGTACCAAAATATTATTTTAAGTAATTAAAAGAAAAAAAATGAATTCTATGGAATTTAAGAGGGAGAAATTAATTTTAGAAGTTTGTTCTAAAAAGCCTTCAATAGCAAGCAGAAGCCAATGTTTTTCAAGGACTGTCAGAACACAAAGACGCACACAAAGCAAAATAGGTAAACAAGACAACAAAGCAAAATTCTGGGCAATGACTGAGCGAACAGGGACCAACTTGGCTTGGTGTGGGAAAATTGCAGGAGGCAACTCAGAGATAGGATTTTGGCCAGATCTAACTTTGATAGACAGCTAGAGTTTCTATAGTACATACAAAGCCTTGGCTTGTGTGTGGGGTCGTGCTCATGTGCAGGCACATGCTTAAATGCGCATGCTGGAGAGCTATAGTAAAGGGAAAAGAGATAAGATTAAAGCAGTAACTGAATAGGGCTCATTAGACACGCAGAGTGGATGACTGTAGGTAGAATGGCGTCCTAAGCCCTGCTTACAAGAATAATAGACATCTAAAAAGATTTCTAAGTCAAGAGATTATGATTTAAGAGATTTTCTCCATTATGAGACTTTCATCAACTGAACTCAGACTCTTCCATGACTTTAGTGACCTATAACATTGTATTACCATGTTATGTCCTTCATAGGGATGTTCTAAAGTTACACAAGTTAAATTTCTCAAAAGGAAATTACATTTTCATCTCATTTGCTTTTGGATATCAGACTAAATACTAACATTTTATTATGCTGTACTAAAAATAATTTTATTTATAAATACAGGTACATTTAAAATATGTGCAAAATATAAAACAGCACAAAGATAAGTTTAAAGTCATTATGCATAAAATTTTATACAATTAGTCCTTAAGAAGCATTTTTAAAAAGTAAAGGCAAATATTGCTTATTAACAGAATGTATTGCTGAATTTTTTACTATATTATTCTGTATAAGATAGACAATGCCAAAAAAGAAATTTATAATATGATTTAGTTCAGTAATAAGACTGTCTTGTTTATCTAATACATTGGTGAATTTTATTAGATAACTGAAATAAAACTAATTCTTTGAGGTCTGACACTTCATTGAGGTTACTGTAAATTTCACAATAAATTTCCTGGACTGGGGAAATTTTTCAGTGTACAAGTTTGAGGGCCAGAGTATGGATCCTTAGCACACACATAGTTGCCAAATAGGTATGGTAACCTGTCTGTGATCCGAGGGCTCAGGAGACAGAGACAGGGACCACAGAAGAAAGCTGACTAAATAGACCAGCTGAACTGATGAAGTCTAGGTTCAAGGGAGAGACTTTGCCTCAGAGAGAGACTGAGCCAGATATTTTAAGTCAACCTTTCGCCTTCACACACACACATGCACACACATGTCTGTATGTCCACATGAAAACATGCATCCACTCCCACATACATACACATGAGAAAGAAAAGAGAGAGCAAGAAGGAGCGAGGGAAGACAGTGAGGGAGAAAGAGAATGAAGGGAGAGAGGGAGGGAGGGAGGAAGGAAGGAAGGAAGGAAGGAAAGAAAGAAGGAAAGAAGGAAAGAAAGAAAGAAGGAAAGAAGGTTCCTACCAGTTTTTGTCCTGTCAGGCCTTCCAGGAGGTCTAGGAGGCATTTCCCATCCTGCAGGTCACTGAAGAGGTTGTCTATGCGCTGCTTTCCAAACTGAAATAAAAAAAAAAAAACACACCCACTTGAAGAAATTACAATTTTTTTATGATTCATATCTATGACAAAGGCTTTGGAAATTTAAAACTATATTTAAGGGCATTTGATGTATCAAATTAATAAGTGGCCAGGAGTAATGGATGAAAAAGAAAGTTCAAGCTGATCATGAGGATCAAAGAAATTATAACATTAGGACAAATGTACGTAAACTCTTAATGACAGCAAGTTGAAATTTAGAGCGTAATTAATTTAATTATCGTGTCATATTATTCAACATCCTTTTGTCACACCTTACATACAATAATTCAGAAAGTCTTGTTCTCATCTTAAAACAAATCAAGTTTTGAGAATATCTGATTTATTTTAGTTAGTTAGCCAGTAGTTAGTTTGAAGCCTATCAGACCTGGTAATTTTAGGTGGTCTTACACCCAAATACCTAGTAATCCTAGTTGGTCTCCCATCCATGTACTATCCAGGCCTAACCATGCTTAACTTCTGGGATCAGATAAGATCCATGGTGTTCAGTGTGGTGAGGCTGTAGGTAGAAAAATTGAATTAAACAGGGTGAAAATAACTCTAATAAGGTTTTCCACTTATTTTTCTAGGATATCTACTTAGAAATTCCATTAAAGAACATAAAAATTACTATAATCACTAAGAAGTCCTAAAATTCTTAGAGAAACTAGGGATGGGAGACACTGAATTGTGCAAATGGATCTTATCACTGTTGCATCGTTTCCGTCATCTTAACAGTAATGCACTCATCTTATGGGAGCAGTTGAGACAAAGAACTTGGCTGTGCAGCCCTTTGTTACAAAACTAGAAATCATAAATCCAATGTTTTGCATTGGTTCTAGGTAACTTTTGAAGCCTCTCTCTGCTCCTTCCATCTTACCATGCTATTCTTTCAACCTCATCTTTCTACTCTGTTATCTTGTACAGATACTGTTTCTTCTGACAGACACTCCAAATATTTTCTAGTTTTCATTTAAAAATATCCACAATTCCTCTTGGTGAGATTATTTCCAGCTCTCTTATCACCCAGATTATCAACAAAGACTTAGCTTATCTAGCACTGAAATTAATGGAACATCAACAAACCTATGCAAGATGCTGCATGGAGCTTATATTGGTAAATCAGACACATAATGCTCAGATGACAGTAGTTCCTTCCAACTGGGAAAACATATTCAAGAATGATAATACCACAAATATTAAATAAGTGGATCCAGGAAAACATAACTGTGGAAATACCAGTCTGTGGACTCGAATCATGAATTGTTTTCTCCTGCGTGTCAAATAACAGGCCTAACATTAGTGATTTGCCACTACTCACAAGCCACTTAGATTGCAAATAAACTTTGTAACTTACTTATCAAGAAAATCCCTGTATTCAAGAAAAAATATTGATTTATCTATGATTAAAGACATAAAAGTTGGATTGTCCCACAATCAGATAGCAATGTCAATGATTGGCCCTGTAGCTGCCTAGATAGGTGCGTTCTATGAAGAAAATCCTGGCTTCTGCAGGCAAGTTACTCATTCTTGTATGCTCAGGTTTTGTGATATCATATCAACTAAGGACAATTTTTTACAAACTATTTTTTTGAAATTATGCCCCAGTAGTTCTTTTTGAAACTACAGTGTAAGAATGAAAAGAGTACAAAACATTAACATGCTGAAAGATTTTTAAAATGATTATTATGTATACTATTATGTATAAGCAAATCTTAAAACTGTGATATTTTATGACTCTTTAAGCAGATGACTGTATATTTCCTAATAATACCATAAATATCAAGAATGTAAACATAATACTGAGATTTTGTTTTCCAAGTAAATTAAAGTACAACTTGAAATGCTGTTTATTTCAGCAGCAAGTTTTATCAAAGCAACTGAGAAAAGAGTGTCTTCTAAAATTGTGAAAAGAAGCATCTTCCGGATATAGCAGTTTTTAATATAAGCACATGTATTTTTTTTCTGGCAAAGATTGTTGTTCTTAGGCCATACCAGGCGTCTATATTGGTTGCCAGACAAACTCTGACAAACCAAGAAGAACAATGATGAGAAACTGACATTTATTCATAAAGAATAGAAGGTGGGAAATATGAAATGTGTCTCAGAGCACCTAATATAAATATCATATAGCACCAAACATATGCTTTGATTAGGGAAAAGAAGTAAAGACCAACAAGCTTAGAGAATCTTACCTACAGTCTAAATGTGACGCAGACTCGGTAATTTTCCCTTTAATGGCAAATTTGACCAAAATGGAAGAGGAGTAATGATGATACTACTCTCTTCAAAGGTTCCCAAGTATAACTAGTTGATGATCTTAGTGCAAGGAATCAGCATGTTAGTAGAAAAGAGACTGATACTATTATTTTATCAGTTTTCAAAGCACATATATAACCAATGATTCACTGAAGTCTCATAACAGAAATCCAAGTCTTATTTGTTCCACAGGCCATATTTTCATCCAGAAGAAACATGATTCCAGCAAATGAGATTGAATGAATTCATCCTGGATATGGCAGTATCAATTCAATATCTTAAGGTTTAACAGTTCTTTAAGAGCACATGCTGAAGCAGGGTTTGCCCTGCTTCCTTTAATGTATGTTTGCTTTAATGTAAAAGCAAATATCAAAGCACTTTTGAGTAAAATTCCCATCTACGAAAGCAGTTCTCAACGAAATGTCACGGAGCTTCAGATGCTTAGTCTACATGTAATATGACTACCCCACAGAGAGAAAAAAAAATCTCATTACTCCTGCATCCTGCACTTGGTTTTAACTACTCTCAACTTCTTGTTAGACAGAATTATAGATAATATACTGCAAAGGATCACAGGTTACAAAGGCAGCAGAAGCTAACTTTGGTACTCAGGTGCCCTGTTCACTAGCTATGGTATCCTAGTAAAGCAAGTAAACCTTTGAACTTATTTGTAAAATGGAAATAGATATAATAACAGCTCAGAGCACACTTGTGAAGTTTAAATGAAAAAATGTTGTATTCTGTAGGTATTGCATTTTGATGGGCAACTCATTCTTATTTAATAAATATGGGTTGATTTTAACCTTTATTTTATTAGCGCTTCTGTATTTATCTAGCGCTAAGTACTAGGTACATGTGAAATTTTAGCATGCTATTGAATCACATAGAAAATGTTGAGCTCATTTGCAGTGTATATGAGTACAACCCCTATAATAGTAGGTTAATAGTATAAGAGTATAAGTGTAGCCCCTAGAAGAATAGTAAGGAAGGAGAACTGTAATTGTGCACATAAATCACTGAGAATGAGGAAATAAATGGTGGATTGGAAAGCTCATAGAAGATTCACGCCCTTACTCTGTTGCTTCTTTGGCTATTTTAATTAAATCTCAGTTTGTTTCTATCCCATTTCTTCTTTGATATCTGTAACATCTTTTTTTTTTGTTCACAGGTGACATTTAGGGTAATGAAAAGCATCCTATTTTCCTAAAATCCCATCGTTAATGGCTTTCCTTTCAAGTGCAGAAAATGATTTTGTAAAAGAAAGTATCACATCCTTTTTGTTCCACATGACTCTGTGGCTCTCTGTCTTCAGTTCCTTTCATGACTAATGCTTCCTTTATTAAATGAACTCAGTGAACTTTTGACATTACTCAGCAGATTCACCCATGAGGTTATTGACTTCTTTGCTAACCCAAGTAGCAAGATGAAGTGATCATAAAATAGCAACCCTTCTATAGTACTGTAAGTAAAGAACTAAGAAACATGGGAGCCCCTACAATGTTAAAAATATTAATAGGTGGTATAAACAAAGAGGAGAACAATTAAAATAAAAAAAAACCCAACTGTGAAAAGCTCAGAAATGCATTTGTGAAGCTGTTTAAGGGGCCTCTAACTATTCGGAGTTACATTAGTCTTTTAACCTGAAAATACAGAAGGATCAATATAGTGTTCCAGTAAGAGGTAAAGAGCACACGGATAATTTAGCATGACCTTCTGGTTACAAAAAGGTCAAGCCTTGGATATATCTGTTGCTCAAAAAGTCAAGAGACTGCTCAGTGATTACAAATGTCTGGACACTGGAAACAGCAAAAGGACTGCAAAAGTGAGGATTCAAGATCTCCGGGGAGGCAATGCTGCTGGACTGACTGCTCAGCACAAAATGAAACAGCCCACTATAGTTTAAAGAGGAACTCTTCATAGGTGATATAATTCCTTAAGTATGGTTTTAAAAAATTTAACAACAATTGTATTGCAGCATAATATACATACAGGAATATATATATATATATATATATATATATATATATATATATATCTTAAGCTATATAGCTCAATGAACAGCAATCATACTTGGAAACAGTAACAACCTCATGATACTTCTGTGGACTAGCGTGTTTAAGAATGAGCACTGTACAAATTGTGAACAATACATGTTAATAATGCTTTACAAGCCTCTCAATAAAGACAAATAAAACATGCTTCAGCTTTAATTTTAGGAATGTAATGATTGAAAGGGTTATGTGTTATAGAGAGAGTATTTGGAAAGAAAATTTCACTCTGATAAAATGTGTTTTACAAAGCACAAAAGTTGTAATTTTATGAATAAAATTTACTCTACATTCACAATGCTTTTATTGAAATCCAAATCTTCTATATTCTTATGAAATGTGGGCAAGTGTCCCTTCTAATCCATGCCTAATTATTTCAGTTTTTAAAAACAAAATATTGTATTACCCAGATTGTGTGGTAATGATGTGAAAATTTTATGTAGAATGGAATTTTAAAAAAATAAGATATGCTTAAAAGATGCTAACTATCATGAATTTATTCTGTATTTTGAATGATAATGCTCATACTTCTTGACAATTCCCTCTTGTGAGCTTAGATTCAGAGTGATCAATAGCACTATCTAGCTTGATATCATAAAGATTAAATAACTAATAAATGTAATGTGTTTAATATAGTCCCAGATTGAGAAAGTGTTTGATAAACTCAAATTATATTTCTTGTGTCATCCTTCATGTTAAATGTTCTTACCAGGCAGTAAGGTTCCAACTTTGTTTTGAGGATCAATCAGCCATTGCAAGAATGAGTAATATTGTAAAAGCTTATCAAAAGAATGTTTGCAAAGATGAAGATAGAGTCTTATGAAACCACTAGAATAGAGAACTATGTTTACTCCTAGACTCAGAGAAGAGAGCAATTTTTGGCCTGTAGACAATTAAACAAGTAAGAAGGCTGCCTGAGAGGATCTCCCATCACTCAAGTGTCCTTATCATTCTAGATGCTTTCTTTCATGTTTCTTTTAAGAGCTGCCATTAGCCAAATAAATGCACCTGGAAATTCTTGGGCTAGGGAATCTGCCTGTATAGTCAAGCTAGTTACTCGGGAGAGAAAAATGAGAAAGTGGATGAACCATCACTATTTTGACACTTCACACATTGCAAAAAAATTGTCGCAGACATCCATGTCAGGCAGGAATTGAAAGCCCAAATGTTCTTATTTAGGCTTAATTTACCAATTATAGCTCTAGGAATGTCATCGCAAAAACCAAAATGTATCACTGGAATACATTTTCTTCTTTAACAGGAGTATCGAAGTTCTGGAATGTTCTTAGGATTTAACAGATGAAAATTAACATGTATTTATTCATTATCACTTAGCATCAAATACTTTTAGAGACTCTTATGTACCAGAAATAGCACTGAAATCTGGCTGCAAAGATAATGAAGAAAAAGCCAAGTTATTCCTTGGAGCTAAGAAGTACTCAACAGCTAAGTTATATAATATAATACTTTCACATTCACCCCAGTTGCAAAATGTCATTCTATTCAGCAGTGTATCTTTATAAAACATAATCACTAGCAACCAATGTGTATGCTATAGTATTAAGTTCATAAAAAATGACTCAGGCAGATTTCACATTACAACCTTGAGCAGTAGCAACACAACAATCAAAGGCAATCCAGTCATTGTCTATAAATGGTTTGTTTCAAACAATAAAGGAAAAACATGATTAACAAAGTCAGCATATTTCATTGTCTGATAAAGTCTATGTCTTACAAACTTTGTTTAAAAAAATGAATTTTTTACTTAGACTTCTGATTTACCATTTGTAAATTACCATGGATAATCCTAGTTCATTTCTCCATGTTTTCAAAAACTAAAATTTGCAAAACTTTGGTAATTTTGTATTATATATTATTTTATATAGCCATAATGAAATTAAAAAATGTAACATAGAAGACTTACAATATTTGAATTTAATAACTCTTTTTTATAAGAATTATATGTTCCATATACATTGAAATACTGAAAGATACCTTTAATTTTTATACTAAATCACATAGTAAATTATTTATATTTGGACACATAGTGATAGGCAAATAAATGAGTTATGATCTATTCCAACAAGCGTTTTACATAAAAATATAGCATGAAGTTGTCAAAATGAAGCATTTTGTTTTGAAGTATGTAAACACATATACATATATACATGTCATATACAAATATGACATAATAAATAAGATTACTGAGGAAATATTATCTATCAGTACTTAGAATGAAATAAAATCTACGGTGGTATAACTTTATTCACACATGTAAAAGCAATGACTTAACATTCATGTATTCAATAAATAATAAATTTATATTTAATCTTTAATTTATATATATTTTCCTAGTTACAGTCCTGGGCAATTGTATGTGTTCAACGTGTGTGACAAAACATTGTTTTTCCCCTAATCATGCTATTCTGCTGCTAACTGAGGAAGTGAACCTTGGTCAATTCATAATATTTTATTAGACTATACTGAAGGCCACTTTGTAGACACTAAATCAAGGAAGTGATTCATAAGGTTACAAAGTATAGAATATGTAAGTAAACGCTTCTATGCCTCTTGTATTTCTATTTCCTTCTAACAAGTTGAACCAGAAGATGTTTCCAATATTGTAGTAGTAGTACATGGTTGAAGACTGGCTTTTTCCATATGAATCATTTTCACATAGATTTATTCATTAATTTTTGAGCCAAACATCAGTGTACCTTACATATTTTGCTTTAATTAAGTTCTACAATAACCAAGGAAACCCACCTATAATTTACACATAATAAATTTGTGGCATAGAGAATACAAATAATTTTTCTAAAGTCACCACAATTAAGCATTACATAAACTCTAAATGTAGACACTTTACCTACCAATCTCTTAACCATTCTTGCTATCTAAATGTTGTTTAAGTTATGGTGATTTGTTTATAATATCATTCAGAATTACTGATAGGTAATTATAATTTGGGCACCTACATAATCTCCAAAATGCGAGTTTTAAAACTTGTTTTTGTTGTTCACTTTGCTATTTTGTTCATAGGGTATGAGTGTTCTTCTTCTTCTATGCACATGTCACATGCCTGCAGAAGCCGGAGCAGTGCGAAGAGACCCTGAGAACCAAACCTAGACCAGGTCCTCCGCAAGAGCAAGAGGTGCTCTTAACCACATAGTCATCTCCCCACTCTCTCAAGATAGCAACGTTTTCATGTAATCAGTTCTTTCTGTTCTTTCCCTTTAGTTACTTAATGTCACATGCTATTTGACAAAAGTAGTTATTCTTTATGCTGGGCTGAATCTGTGGCAAGCTAGTGGGCAAAGTGGTACTTCTTTCATATACATTATGATCTTTTTCTCAGGTTTAGGGCTGTGAAGATGGTTCAACCTAGGCTGATATTCACAGTGTTGAGCACAGTAAGTACCCTGTGTCAAGTAATGATATAGACTGGCACCCAAAGTTGTTCTCTGACCTCCACATATACACGACCACACGTGCTCATCTAGTCACTTTCCAAGCAGACACCCATAAATACATCCTCACAAAGACTAAACATTTGAAAAAAGAACGAAACCTGTAAATTGTTATATTGATTAACATCAGAGATTCTGTTAACTCCTTGGGATATCCATATGACTGGCATTCTTAACAAATATGGCGAAGACTGCTCCTGAGCAGTAACTCAACTAAGGCAATATTGTCTAAAGGTTTGGAGAACTATTCTCTTGTTATCATCAACTAAAGTGAAAAATAAAATTAAAGTCCTAAAAGGTGATGAGGATTAAATTAGCAGCAAATAAAATAATAAGTTTTGGGTTTGTGCATTTACTTTAGGCATTTCATAAACATATAAACATGCCAGTTGCATTTTAAAAATCCTCCATTTATTGGATTTATTTTGAAGAAAATGGTACTTGAAAGTAAATAGCACTTATTTAAACTGCTCTTCTGGTTTTTCTCAATTGTGCAGAAAATGTTGTTAAATTATATAACACTTCACTTGTTTTCATCACATGTCAAAGGAGAGAAGTATTTAAGTTACACAACATTTAATCAGCATGAGTCACATGCTTCATTCTGTCCCACACATCAGGAAGAATAGAGAGATGAAAGGTGTTTTTTCCCCTTTACCTATTGCTATTGTTTTCACAGATTTTGTCACCTTCTCGGAAAGAGGTGTACTTTAAAGCAATTATAATTATAATCCTCTTGAGACTGGTGTCATAAATGTGCTGCTGGTACAAATAAGAGAGATTTTTTTTCCATTCTGGGAGAATAACAGAAAGTAGGAGTTTCTCTACTGATTCTTAAAAGTTGAATAAATTATTAACAGGAAAATGTGGAAGGTGGAAGAGAGTACAAGCACAATGACCTTCAGATGCTAGGATCAAATTTCATTTTATGATTACCCTAATCGCAGTAAGCCAGTTCTTTAAGCATAGGTTCTATTGAGGGGCAGAAAATGATCACATTACAGATGTATAAGAGACTACATCAGAGAATATTTGTTATGGCACTCAAAGAAATATGGACACACATCTATTGTCTTTAGACTTTTAAAGATGGCTTCTAATTTTGATACACTTAAGCCATATTTTAATTTTAATAAAATTAGACATGTTTTAACTAATTATGTTTTAACTAACTATACTATTTCAGAAAGACTGATATTGGCATTGTTTAGAGGCTATTCTTATATGAAAATATTACTTGGCAAGGGAACTACATTGTGCAAGAACATCTGCTCTAAATGGTTTATTAACAACAAAATTGGTCCAAATATTTCATCCTTTAATGAGCCCATGCCCTTTTCAATGTGGTCTCGCTGCTCTTCTCTTCCTCATTTCCTGCCTCTTGAATCTGTGTCAGCCCCTGACTTGCTTTGACAAGTAAAATGCATCAGAGAGGTTTGCATCCTACTTCCAAATGTTGGCCTCAAAAGGGTTAGACCAGTTTTTCTGTACTCTGTGTGAATTTTTTTTTCTGTCGAAACACACCTGAGCCAGGTTTGGAGAAGATGAGAGGTGTGAAAGAGAGACAAGTTGCCCTAGCTATCTCATAGGAGAGTGTTACACACTAGGAGGCAACTAGGCATCCAGAAAAAAAGCATAGTTACAACCAGCAAATCTACTTTGTCGACCCAGAGCAACCTAGGAACACATGAGGAATTTTATCAAAGAAAAGAAAATTGCTGTGTCATACCTGTATACTTGAAATAATAGTGTTTGTGTTAGCTGAGATTTGAGGTGATTAAAAACTGACAATGAATCAATACTTGTCCATATACAAGACAAAGACATCAATGATTAAAATCTTTATGAAATATCATTTTTTTCAAAGAGCTCTTGAGTTTTTGTGGGACAAAGTGCTTCAAGCTAGAGAACATTTATTGCTAAAATTGATTATGGGCACAAAGAGGCTTGGTCCAGCAATTACTCTGGAGGAAGGCAGTCAATATATTTTACACAGCTCCTATAGCTAGCTAGCATCCTGCTTCAATAATGATTATGATGATAACCTAATTACTCACTATTAGTTTTTGGCTTCATAGAAAAATAAATTGAGCAGTGTTGAGTTTTCAAAAAAAAAGTCTAGAAAAATGTTTAGTAAATGTGTTCTTTTAAACTTTCTGTAGTCATTATATACTATATGTATACATTAATGTGTAGCTGTATACGTATGGCAACACAAATGTTTTAGTTCTGACCCAATATGTTCATTGAAAGTCCAGTTGAGGAAATAAAAATATTCAATGGACCTCTCTCATTTTGTTCCTATGTGGTAAAGTTTCATTGCATTGTCAGCTTGAAATCTAGCTTATCTCCTATGCTTCATTCTTCCAGTGGCTTGTTATTTAAAAATAGTGAGTCAAAATAATTCTCAGTGAGCTAAAACTGTCACCTTCACTTAGTTTTTCTAAAAACAAAACAAAAACAAATGCTTTTCTGAATGGCACCCCAAAGGATGGATTTAACTTTTGTTTGTTTGTTTGTTTCTCAAAATATGGCTTCTCTGTCCTGGAATTCACTTTGTAAACCAGGCTGGCCTTGAACTCATGAAGATCTGCCTGCCTCTGCTTCTCAAGGTCTGGGATTAAAGGTGTGCACCACCACTGCTCGGTTGTAGCTAACATGTTTAAGGGAAGCATAATAATACTAAGAGAATAACATGAACTTTTCTGCAAGTTGATTATTAAAATGTAATTGGTAATTTTCATTTCAAAAATAGAAAAATCATATAGTCCAGCTCCTAACCAAGAAGCTATCATGATCCGATATCTGCTGGCAAAGGAAAAATCAACTTCCTTCAATAGAATATCACTGTCTGTCAACCACAGTCAACGGCTGGCCCCATGCCTAGTGGTAGTGGACCAACACAAAATGTTCCGTGTTTTTGTTGTTGGTGTTTTTTTGTAAGCACCTTTGTTTTGTTTTGTTCTGTTTTGGTAAGACTTTTTCTCTTATTAGTTTCCTTCCTTCTTTTGTTTGTGTCTGCCTGTTTGTTTTTATTTGGGTTTACCCACCCCTCCTTTGGATTGGTGTTTCTTCCAGGGGGGGCGGAAGAGGGAGAGACAGGGAGAGCTTAAAGTTAGTGGGAAGAATATTGGAGTGGGACAGGAGAAAGAATACGATCAAAGTATTGTATGAACAAAAGTAATTAAAAAGGAAAATGTCTGGTTAGATAGTTCAATGGTAGATCACTTATAATAATGAATGAATGATAACTTGGTTGAAAGGTAGAGATTCTATTAAATAGCAATATTTTTAAAGTTGCTGCTCATTCTTCTTGCTAAATGATGTTCAATTCTACCCTTATATTCAATGTTTCTTGAACTATATTAGCAATCTTTTATTAGAGTTTGTGAATTAGAGATGGAGATTTAAAAACAAAAATGAAAACCATTAATTTTGCTTCATTTTATAATTGATTTATTCTGATTTTATAACTAATAATGTAAATGAAAAATTATATGAAAATAAGCAACTTAATCTCTCTGTTGAACTAGTGTCAATACAGGAAATATATTTGAATGAATTCTCTACTTGTACATAAGCATAAGTTTTAATTGAAGATACCTATATTCCTTTTAAATTGTATTATTTTAGCATTTATGTGTGTGACTGTTTTACCTGCATGTATGTTTGTATGCCACATTTCTGCCTGATACCTGTGGAGACCAGAAGGTGTTAGCTCCCCTAAAACTAGAGCTGTAGATGGCTGTGAGACACCATGTGGATGCTGTGAACCAAACCTGGATTCTAGGAAAAAGCAGCTAGTATATTTACAGAGCCACATCTCTAGCTTCATAATCATCAAATTGAAATCCCTGTGTATTTGTTCTTTCTTTGCTTCTCTTCTCTAGTTTTACTTATATTTATCTTTAATTCCCATTATTTTACTTTATGGCAGTGCCTTTGGTGGAATTAGGGTGCTGAAAATTGAACTCAGGGCTTTTTACCTTCAAAGCATACAGTCAACTACTAATCTATACTGGCTGTAGCTTCATGAATAGCTATCCCTTGCTCATCACTTCTGTCAAAACCAGCATCAGGTAACTAATAGAAAAAAAGAAACCCTTTGAAACTGCAGAGAGAAGGGGGGGGAGAGAGAGAGAGAGAGCACAATTCAATGGAAAGCTTCAAGTTTCACAACAGTGAAACAGTGAATAATCTTGGTATTTATGACTTAATATGAAACTAGAAAAGTTATAAATATCAATGTTTTTAAACCTTAGTATGAAAAGCTTTTTATGAATTGTCTTTCTTCTCAAATCAGTTTTGCCAAGGTGAACACATTCCACAAACTGAAGACAAGCCAAGATTATTCACCTTAAGAAAGACAAAGAGCCCACTATGTGGGCAATCTCATGAAGAAATAGAGAAATACACACTGGTTCATTAAAGCATGTGTAGGAAAAGTAACATGGAACATTGAATATTTTTTATCTACCTTACTTCACAAAGCAGGTATTGTCTTCTTATAACACTTCAGTCACTACCAAAACACTCCTCATAATCCAATTTAACAGCTCTTTAGAGGCACTTAGAAATGATCATTAAAAAGCTCTTTGTCTTTCTTAATGTGTTCTTTAGTGAGTAAAAACAATTTGAACAAACATTGATCTTATTTTTTTTTAATTAAACCACCTGGGCATAGTAAGTGAGAAAAGGACATAATGCAATAATATTGCAACCCTCTTGCATGTTTATCCACTATCTGATTGAATATCTATAATAGTTCAAAAGTTGAAAATGGCTATAATTCAATTGACATATAATAGGTAGCACATAACAAAAATAATCAAAACGAAAACCACCACAATGTGATGTAAAAAC
Source organism: Microtus oregoni (assembly GCF_018167655.1). NCBI lineage: Eukaryota > Metazoa > Chordata > Mammalia > Rodentia > Cricetidae > Microtus > Microtus oregoni. Next base: position 50,079 of record NW_024544255.1, on the reverse strand, counting down.
ATAATTATAATTTTACAAGCATGAATTGCAATAATAATCAAAGTTTGTCAATGTCACCAGGAATCTCTGAAATAAGATTTTCATGATCATATACAAAACCACATGTAAAACACTGTCTGTTGGGACACTGTGATATAACACAGGGCATTCATGGTATCCTGAGATTCATCTTTAGCATGAAAGTGTTGAACAAGAAGCAAGTAAACATGAAGGAATACAAAAGGAAAAATGTAGTTGGGCCTAACCAGTAGTGAATTTCAACTGTCGCTGACTATGTTTGTGTTCTTAGTATACAGTTTTATAGGCTTTCAACACCCTTGATCCCTTACAAGTGGGGATTCCATTCCTAGATTGAATAACCATCCTCAATTCTCTCATATTTTCTCATAATTTTACTCTTAGTATATTGTTCTAATTTTTCTTCTGCTTTACAAATACTTCGACACTCTTTTTTCATTATGTTTTGAAACTCTTAAGTATTGAAAATAAATCTTGATGTTCCCTATCTTAGCTGTGCTATTTCGAGCTTTCTTTCCTTAAAAACTAAGCTTCATTAAATTTATCTGCAATCATAAAAGGTAAAGGATGGTCTCCCTACTCATATTACAGTTATAATTTCTCCTAACAGAACCAAGTTGCTTACTTGGCCCTCCTAGGATTGGATTATTTGTGTCTTCAGGCTTCTGGAATCCACCATATTTGAGTTCAGATTTTGAGTCTATACCTTCAGCCACTTTCTTTTTTTTTTTAATTTATTTATTTATTAAGGATTTCTGCCTCGTCCCCACAACCGCTTCCCATTTCCCTCCCCCTCCCCCGATCAAGTCCCCACTTGCTTCACTCACTCCTCTCAGTCTACTAGGTTAAGTTTGTCTTTTTCCTCTCTCAGGCCCAGAGATACCATTTATACTTTGCTGTCATATTCTTTGCTAATAATACAACTTGACATCAATACAAACTTGGCAATCAGTCTTGATTGCCTGAAAATGGCACACTGGACTTCCAAACTCTCATTGATCTTGACAAATTTTTCCACCGTATGAGCAAATGGTTCAAAATTCTACAGGACAGTTATTGTCTCTCTGATGCTTAAGGGAAACCCCTTCCTAGTGGCTTTTCACCAGGCCTTTCATGTGGGTCTCCACTTTTCTACTGGTTTCTACAGTCTCTTTTCCTCTAACCCAGCCTTTTCCCCCTTCTTTAGACTATCTGCAACGACTGCCCCAACCCTTCTTTCTTTACCCCACACTAATTTCAGGGTAATCTTCCAGCACAGGACTGGCAGATAGATTTCACACATATGCCACTTAACAAAACACATAAATCTCTTCTTACTATAACAGACACCTTCTCAGGATATGGAGAAAATTTCCCTGCTATGGCGGAAACAGCAGAAATGGTCTGTTCCCACCTCATGAATAATGCTTTGCTCAGAATTGAACTTTCTAGATCCATACAACCAGAAACTAGCCTGGTATTAATCGCTAAAATCACCCAGTTTGTTCAAAGGGCCTTAGCATTACAGTGGCCTTTCTACATTCCCACCTACCCCAGTTCTCAGGAAATGTATAAATGGCTAATAGACTCATTAAGACTCACTTTTCAAAGTGACCTTCTCAACTTCACCTTTCTTGAACTCAACTCCTAACTCTAGCCCCAACTCATATTTGAGGCATGCTCTGAGTTCCTCCCTTCCTCGACCCATTTGAGCTAATATAAAACTGTCATTTTGCTCTTGAAAAATTTACCTCTGCATTGAGCTCCACTTCGTAACTAATTACCTTCTTTCACTCTTTTTTTTAATTTATTTTTTTATTGAAAAAATTCCTGCCTCGTCCCCGCCTCCCATTTCCCCCCTCACTCCTCTCCCCCTCCCCCACTCCTCCCCCCTCCCCCCACTCCTCACTCCTCCCTTGTCCCCTCACTCCTCTCCCACTCCTCTGCCCCTCCCCCTCCCTCTGGAGTCTGAAGAGCAGTCCAGAGCAGTCCAAATTCCCTGCCCTGTGGGAAGTCCAGGTCCTCCCCCACTCCATCCAGGTCCAGGAAGGTGAGCATCCAAACAGGCTAGGCTCCCACAAAGCACAGAAAACTTCTCCAGGACCATACTGAACATGCCCTGCCTCAATCCTCCACTGATCCTAGCAAGAAAATCATTTTACCCAGTGCCTGAGTTTTTCTGAAGGCTTCTCACCTGCTGGCTGTCGGCCCGTACTTGGATATGGTCCTCCTCACCATACCTGCTGTAGCCGGATTTCAGGGATTGATGGCCAGGATGCATCTTCTGTAGCTTAAGTGGTGTCTGAACACATGACCTCATAAGTACTCTTTGCCACTTGACAGGAAAGCTGAAGCCTAGGGTCTCCCATATAACACCCATCTCAGCATTTGGAATCTTTCCTTCTAAGGGGCTTAGTCTTCTTTCCACACTCCCAACCAAGAGGACTGCACAACATGCTTGGAATTTTCAAATGTTTGCTGCATAGCCCTCCCCTCCCAAAGCTCCTTTAGTTTACCTTCTGTCCTGAAGCAGGATATGCTTCAGACATTCACATTTCTTTTGACCTCTATGCAGCTTGTTCAGTCAATAGTGGTTTCACTCTGTCCTCTTCCCTCCTTGCTGGCTCTAAATGTATTTGATTTCCTCGGAACCAAACAACCAAACCATAAGGCTGAGACCTCATGGGAAAATTACTCATTCTGGGGCTGTAGATATGGTTTTTTTCTCTTCAAGCTGTGGGTTAGAAACCCCAATAACTCTCACTCAAACTTGACCCTGAAAGGGGCACAGTGATCTTCACTATCCAAGAACCCTAGGATGACAAATAGGCCTAGGGGTTGAAGGGTTTACCTATATTGATTTAGAAAGATTTGGGCCTTTCACCAGACAAAAAGTTAAAAATTTTAAATCTCTCAAAGGGGATCTGCCCACTCCTGCTGATGCCATAGCAGAGACCATACAACAACCATCATCCAGCTGAAGCTTTGAAATCTCCAACATCAGGACCTATCTTCTGCTGCCACCTCATGGATGGCCATTCGAAATGACTTCCTGAGAATGTACTGTGCTTACAGAGATACTGATGAGTCCCTCAATGCAACCCCATGCATCTCCTGGTGGCCATCCCTTTCACAAAAGTAACTCTAAACTTCACATTCCATAGCCCTGAGACCATTTCCTCCTCTCCTCTCTGCTGGTACCTTCCTATCCTCCAGAAACACCAGCTGATTGCCTTTTCAATAACCATCATCCACCCCACTCTCCTTCTAGTCTTGGCAGTATGTTAACACCTTAATCTCCAAATCCTAACTAGCTCCATAAGGAATCTTCTTCTGGTATTGGTCTAGTCTCAATATGCAGACACCTTAATCTATGACTCATGCATCCCCACTTCATTACGTGTTCAACTCATCCTCAACATTGAAAGAGAAATGAGCCATTACCCTCCCAGTCACAACTGGAATAAGTTCAAAAGCTTCAGTATTGACTAGAGTCCTGTGTCCAGGATCCTGGGCTATAGTCTCCATCTATCCTAACAGATAATCCACTCCATCTAGAAGCCAACCTCAGACCTACAAAGTCAGTTCACCTTCCTAGCCTCAGTGGCCTTATAAAACTCTCAACTTTCTGATCACTGAAAAGGAAGGCTCCTGTCTTGCCCTCAGTGAACAGAATTGGTATTACATTGTTAGTTGGTCAAATGGAAAAGAAGATTAAAACATCTTACATGAATTGGCTTGTAAACTATCGTCTTCAAAGGCTGACTCCAATGTAAGATTCTTGCTATGATCCTCTTTTGGGCACTGATGACTCTTACCCCACCTAGGCCCACCTTAACCCTAACCCTGTGTCATAACAATAACTGTTTCCTGACCCTTTAGAATTTGTTTCAGGGAACAATTACTGAAATGACCCAAGGGTCGGTGATTCTTAAAGAGTTTCTTCAGGCTTCCTACTGTCTACTCACTGCCTGACTCCCCACCTTTGACTCATTTCCTATATTTCCCACTACCCCTCCGACACCAATCCTGCTCAGCCAGAAGTAGTGATGGGAAGATAGTTCTTGGCCCTTTTGTCAACAATAGGCTGGAATGTGAGGTCACAAGCAGGCCTCTAGAATGCTGTGCAGATGACAATGGTTAGCCTGAGATGAGGAAACAAAAAATTAACCCGGAGCAGTCCGCATAAACCTTCTTATCAGATAATTTTAGTTTCGTTTTTCTCCCTAAATGGCCAACTGCCACAGGTGCCTGACCATAACAAGTACAGACTCCTTTCCAGAGGGCAAAGCCCAATGACCCTGTTTTACCCAAGATATAGAAAAACCTTCCAAGAGGAAAGAATCTTTCCTAAAGCCTTCAAAAACCCCATAAAGCCTATTTCCTCTTCTAATTGGCCTATTGCTACCCACTCTTGTCAGACTTCCTGGCAATTTGTTTCAACAACCTCGAAAAAACTTTTTATACCCATAGAGTGGTCAAGTTCAGTGGTTTCATGGAGCTCTCTTACACAATTGTGAACTTGATTATGATTTTGATGTGCTAATTAATACTTTCTCCCCATTCTTGAAAGCTGTACATGTACTTATTATTCAAATATAAGTTTTTTTTTTTTTTTGGTTTTTCAAGACAGGATTTCTCTGTAGCTTTGGAGGCTATCCTGGAACTAGCTCTTGTAGACCACGCTGGTCTCAAACTCAGAGAGATCCACCTGCCTCTGCCTCCCAAGTGCTGGGATTAAAGGCATGCAGCACCCCTGCCTGCCAAGGTTTTTTCCATAAAAATAGAAAGAAAAAAGACTCATGTATCATGTTTCTAAGAATTTGGAATCTACATGAAATATCAGAGCTCTATATTACTGGATCAATAGTATATTGAGTATAATAACATATTAACTATCTCATAATTTGAAGAGTTGAAAAGACCACAAATGATACAGTCATAGTATGACTAATTCTTTATTATGTTGTATTATTTTTTTCATAGAATATATTTTTATCCTGTTCTTTCTCTTACCCCAACACTTTCCAGGAGTTCTAGATCTCCCTACCCACATAGCTTCATGTTTTTTTTTTCTCTCTGCCTTTCCCAAAACAATAAAAACAACAAAAAAAATCAAAACAGACAAACCAAAAGATGAAAGAAAATCAACGTGACAAGCAATACCCAAACAAAACAAAAAGCATACACAAAAAATATGTTTTACGTTTACCAACTACTCCTAGGCATGAGGCGTGCCCTGCAGTATGGTTAATATACCCAATGACACACTGAAATAAATTGGTTTACCTTTCCCAGCAGGTATCAAATGCAAATAATTTCTTGGTTAAGGGCATGACATTGTGTCTACTCAATTTTACTAGTTTGTTTCATTCTAAAGGAGATTAAGGACAGTATTGCTAATGAAGTTATTAAGCAAAAAGAAACAAGAAGAAACCGCGAGAGATGCTGTGATGAAAGCAATAAGTGACTTTGGTGAATATTCAGTAGAAGAGGAATAGGATCAGACTTAGAATTCATATAGAGCTCTTGTCATTGCCTCAAGAAAGGAGGTAGGGTGAAAGAAGTAACTGAGGATTCCAATGGAGTGATGTTTTTCATTAATCTTAAGCTTTAACATACTTTAACTGTAGCTATGATTTCACAGTCAGTTTCATTTGGCTCTCTCTACCCTGTATTGGGGAATTATGCTGCTCACAGAAGCTGTAGTCAGTTTCATGCACAGAACATCTCTCAGTTGCCTAACACAACTTAGTGAGCCGCTGTTGCTGAAGACATTTTGATTGTAGAACATAGAGAAATCAAGTGGACACTGTACTAGAACCTTTCTTCCTGCTAGGTAGCTTTAATATCATTGAAAAGTGTAATGCAGAATGCTGGTGTTGAAAAGTCATCAGTGCACTAACCCAGTGCTAGAATTTTATGCTACAACACCAACTCTCTAAGGCAAGGTGTGCCTATTGGGGAAATAGCAGCATGATTATTAGGAGGGAGGGGGCAATCAACCACTTTTTTCTTAGACTGCAAGCTCAACAGGAGGAAATTGATGCCTGGTATTGTAAACCTGGTCAAAAACTCATGACTGAAGATGCCATAGGCTCTGACTGGTGAGCCAGGTGGCTACTCTTACTATTTTGTAAAGTGGTTCTCTTGTCCAATTCCCTACTACGTGCATTTAGACCAATAGATTAGTGTGACTTCTAACATTGGTTAAAGAAGCTTTGGTTTGTAGTGTGCTTCAGTTAGTGCAGAAAATCACAACTCATCAAGATGCTCAGAAAATGTTTCTGTTGAGTGGTTATTCCTAAATGGGACATTTATATCCTTCTCTGGCTCTAAGGTTAAAGGATTATCATGAAAGAGGAGGCAAAAGAATGCAAGAGCCAGAGGATCTGGAGAGATTTTTGGAGAGCTTTCTTATGAACTTGCTTTAACTGTTGAACTCACAATATCATAGCAGTCATGGTTACCTGTGGAGGACCAGGGTTAACCCTACCTACATTCCAGTCTGGACAGAAGAACAGTTCATGAGGTACCATGCATAGCTGAAAAGCTATTGGCAACTAGTGACTACACAGGAAAGGGTAGATACTTTCTTTAGCGCAGTAGCCACTGATAAGTTGTACATATTCCGGTAATGATCCCAAATCTATGTTTTACAAGCAACCCAAATAAAACTGAGTTATTTCGAAATAATACAGAAGAGCCATGAGTAGCGGGACAACTTGTTGGGAAGTAAAGGGATTTCTGAAGTAGTGAGAAGGGGATAAAACAGAGGAATGGGGAGATAAATGGTCAAAATACACTACACACATGTATGAAACTGTAAAAATATATATTATAATGTTTCTTAAGGAATATTCTCCCCCTTCACTCAATTGTTCATTAAATGTCCATTCTCACCGCAGAGGTTTCCAACTGTTCATTATGTTGTTTTGTATGTCCTGCATAATTGTTGCAGGTAGAAGCTACTTATCTAGATCCAGAAGACCCATGACATGTATTCTATTCTATTCACTATCCTGCATTCTATAAAGTCTGACCTCTACATGTGTGTTGATTTTGTGTGTATATGTGCATGTGCACGTGCATGCATTTCTTGATATAAAATATTATTGGGATTTTTTGTCAAGCCTGTTCCTCCTAATTGATATGTATCTGCTAGATAAATGATCATTTACAGATTCGGATAGATAGATACACAGATAGATAGATGGAGATAGATAGACAGATATGAATTTCTTCATGTGTATATGCATGCACATGAGTGGTAGGCAACACATCATGTTGAAGTATCAACCTGAAAACTAGGCATTCTCAATGCAGTTCTTCCTCTCCTCATATTTTAGTGTATATTAGAGTAACATGCATGAATCTATTAAAACAAATTGATAGTTTCTCTATATGATTATACTGGTATACAATGAACTTTGTTTTGAGAAACTCAATTCTAGGCTCAGGTCTGTCACTGACTGTATGGCATATACTAGTAGATAAAGAAATATGCATAAGTATTAATTCTTCATATAAAATAAAGTTAATAATACTAGTCTATTCCTAAAGGTACTGTCTACACTCATCCTCTCAAACTCTTCATCTAGGATATACATATAACTATGAAAAATGCAACAATAATAAAACTGGAGAACTTAAGAAAACACTACCAAAAAATTAGCGAACATTTACCTTACACTTTCCTGAGGCAGAGATAGAAAAGAAATTATGGTAGGTTCTTCAGCTGTTATCAAATTAAAAGAAGGAATTTAATCTAAAGGTTTGTAAGAAGATTGTCAGTCTAAGAGTCCTGGTGGTCAAGGAATGAAGAACTGAAAGTAGAGAACTCCTGAACTCAGATAAGAAACGAAGCACATCTGTATTCTTTTTAATCACTGACAAATTCCCCCCTTCTTTTTTAATTACACTTTGCATTTAGAAATTATTCGTAAAATCTGAAATCTTCACACAAAGAATACCCATGGATATTATATATCACATGACATTTTCAAATGTCCCAATGTACTCATTACACTCATCTTTTGGAAGTAACTATGGTCATTAGGTTGTCTTCTGTGTATTGTTTATTAATATATCAAAAGTCACATAGCATATTGAAAATTATCATGTGTTTTAGTGATTGTATTTTTTCTGGTTGTTTTTTTTTGCTAACCATGTGTATTATATATTCTGTGTTTAAAACAATATTATACAAAGCAGTCCACAGGGAACTCCAGACTGATTCTGTGATACTCCGCACAAACAATGGTTTAGAAATTGCCTTAGTTGATTTTGTCTTTGTGGATTTTCCAGTTTTCAGTTATAGAAAACTAATGGACTTTTGTATTAAGGATACTTATATATATTTTATAAAATAACAGCATTTCATGTGATTTTTCTTGGTATTGCTTTAGAGATTTTGACAGACAATTGAAATTTAGTACTTCAAAATAATAGAGTCATTTATTGAATTTATGGATGCTATGTGAAATACTTAGAGTTAGATATATGGTAGTTTATAAGTGGAAAACAAGTTTGATTCTACACTTTTAAAAGTGATTGCTTTAAAAATTTTTAGGTATGTAGGTTGGAAAAGAGTTGTAATGCAAACTTGAAAATGCAAGAAGAGCTTTAGTGAGGTAATATATCAGCTGTGGGAGCCCTGACTTTTAGCTGAGCCTCTGTAGGGTGTAAGATGCAAGAATAATCCTGCTGATTTGCATCCCAATCATATTTTAAATTTATGGAATGAAGCCATTCTGTAAGTTTGATGTTTGAGTCTTCCCTTATCTTGGAAAAGTCTTATAACTTAACAAACTCTCATTTTAGCATCCTAATAATTGGATCACATATATAATTTCACAAATTTGTGGAATTTAAGTACCCTACATAAAGTGCAGATACAGAGAAAGTTAATATTATTGTGGTGCTTGATGCAGTTATAATCTTAATTCTCAAACTCCACAACAGATTTGAAACCTAAAATTGAAAAATAAGTACACAAATGTTTAAGGTAACACATGATGACAAGGAGGAAGATTTGAGGTCCAGGCAGCCACATAAAAAGCTGGAAGTTGTTCAAGTATGTCAACAGGGTGTGTGGTGTGTGAGTTACTGGGATGAGGTACTACATACAGGATGACCCCTCGGGCTAATTGACCATTAAACCTAGCTAAAACTAGAGCTCTTTGTTCAGCAAGAGACCCTGTCTCAAAACTCAAGATGGAAAGTAATAGAGGAAGAAAATCTCAACGTTGACCTCTGTATGCATGGACCCATGTAGCTGTATGCACACGCGCACACACGCACACACACACACACACACACACACACACACACCACATTCACATCCACATCACACCATGCCACAACAGAAACAAGAAATATGAGGATAAGGCAAATTGCCAACTGAAAAAACCTCTGGATACAGATCTGCCTTCCCTAAGATACGATGACTTGCACCATTTTCATGGGCTAGGGAAACATCATTCTTTTCTTTTCCTAGATTTCTATTAACATATGCTAATTTTACTTAATGGTCTTCATTTTGATATCTTTACACACATATTTCATCAGATTCACCTTCTTTTTAACCTTCTTTGTCACCCTCACTCCTAATTACCCCCTTCCTCTTCTCAAATAGCTTCCCTTCTATATTCATATCTGTTTTGTTTTAGGTCACCTAAAGAGTTTAAGTAGGGTTTCTTATATGAGCATGAGAGAATGATTCTTTAGAGAGCATCAGCAACTAACCAGTGGCTACACAAAAGAAGAAAATGTCTCCCCAACCTCGGTAGCTTCTAATTGCCTAGCAACCCTCAGGGAGTATGAAGGACTGGGGATGCCTTTCCCTCAGCAACTATCATTGCTTTTAAGGTCCCAAGTATGTATTACAAAAGGAAAATATTATATAAAAATATAAATTTTTGCTTATAAGCATTTTCAATATTCACAGAAAAATACTAAATATTCTACTATTTAAGGATTTTTTGATAAAATTTAGTAAAGTCTATCATTTTACTAATAGAGAAAAACAGTAACCACTCTTTTGAAAAGGTGTGACCATGTCTGCTTCCAATTTCCAGGAAAATCTATATATGTTTTTCTTTGAGTTCACCTTATTATTTGGTTTCTCTTGGCTTGTGAACTATAGGCTCAATGTCCTTTGTTTATGGCTAGAGTCCACTAATGAGTGAGTACATATGATATTCATCTTTTTGGGTCTGGGTTATCTCACTCAGGATAGTGTTTTCTATTTCCATCCATTTGCATGCAAAATTTAAGACATCATTCTTTTTTACTGCTGAGTAGTACTCTAATGTGTATATGTTCCAAACTTTATCCATTCTTCCATTGAGGGGCATCTAGGTTGTTTCCAAGGTTCTGGCTATTTCAAATAATGCTGCTATGAACATAGTTGAACAAATGCTTTTGTAGTATGATTGGGCATCTTTTGGGTATATTCCCAAGAGTGGCATTGCTGGATCCTGAGGTAGGTTTACTCTCAATTTTCAAAGAGACAGCCACACTGATTTCCAAAGTGTTTGCACAAGTTTGCATTCCCACCAGCAATGGATGAGTGTCCCCCTTACTCCACATCCTCTCCAGCATAGGTGATCATTGGTGTTTTTGATTTTAGCCATTCTAACAGGTATAAGATGGTATCTCAAAGTTGTCTTGATTTGCATTTCCCTGATTGCTAAGGAGGTTGAGCATGACCTTAAGTATCTTTTGGCCATTTGAACTTCTTCTGTTGAGAATTCTCTGTTCAGTTCAGTACAAGATCGCTGGGTAATAGTTGGGAGCATAGGGGTTGGGATGGGGTGGGGAAAGGGGAAAATGGGGGAGAGAGGGGAGAAGGGAAGGATTGGGGAGAGCTTGGAGGAATGGGAGGGTTGAGATGGAGGAAGGGCAGATATGGGAGCAGGGAAAAAGATATCTTCATTAAGGAAACCATTTTAGGGTTGGCAAGAGACTTTACTCTAGAGGGGATACCAGGTGTCCATGGGGATGTCCCCTGCTAGGTCGTTGGACAGCAGAGGAGAGGGTGCCTGAACTGGCCTTGTCTCCCAGTCACACTGATGAATATTTCGAATATCACCATAGAACCTTTGTCCGGCAATGGATGGAGACAGAGATAGAGACTCACATCAGAGCAACAGACTGAGCTCCCAAGGTCCAGTTAAAGAACAGAAGGAGGGAGAAGATGAGCAAGGAAGTCAGGACAGCGAGGGGTTGGTCCACCCACTGAGATGGTGTGCCTGAACTAATGGGAGTTCACCAAATCCAGCTGGACTGGGAATAAACAAGCATATGATCAAATCGAACTCTCTGAATGTGGCTGACAATGGGGGCTGACAGAGAAGCATTAATAATGGCACTGGGACATATTTCTACTGCAGGTACTAGCTTTTTGGGACCCTATTCTCTTTGGATGCACACCTCCCTAAGCCTTGATGGAGGGGGAAGGGCCTTGGACTTCCCATAGGGCAGGGTACCCTGCCCTCTCTTAAGACTGGATGGGGAGGGAGGAGGTTGAGGGGAGGAGCAGTAGGGGAATGGAAGAATGGGAGAAAGTGGAAATTTTTGACTGGAAAAATGAGAATATAAAAAGGGAAAATATGTGACCATCTAACTTTGAGATAATACCTATCAATACCCCAGATATCTATTCTTTTGAACAGTACATATTAAAAGAAAGCAAAATTGTCTATCAGCAAGACAAAATATCAAATACTTTACTTATTCTTACATATGAAATCAATGTATCATGGAGATTTTTTTCCAACGTAAAATTAAGTAACAAGAACATTATATGACCCGTGATAGTTTTATAATGAATGCAAAAACATTTCTTCAGTCAGAATTTCTTCCACTTCATTTGCACAGGATGTATTTGAGAATGTAGCTAAATTGTAGACTTTGATCAATGTTGGAACTGCAGTGGAATTTGATAATTTTGTTAATCACAAAATTTCAGTTGCTGCTGCCCTTGCTGAACAACAGACCACCACAAGTTAAGCTGAACTCTCTTAGTCCTCTCATCATTTCTAAGGGCAGTCATAGTTAATTTTCACACAAAAAAAATCTTTTAAAAACACATTTAAAAAAATCATTATGTCTTTTTCTTAAAACATTGTTTAGTCATTGTTGAGAGTACACAATTATAATAGGGATAATTTTTACAGGAAACAAATTTAAGATGCTCTATTTAGTTGTTTTCTGGAATTCCTACTTGATATGGAGTTTATACTTACAAAAGGCATATAAAGAAATGATTAGTCTGGGCTTTCATTTCTGTCTCCCATCAGCTGTATTCTTCCAATATATATCTGTCTTCCTTTCTGACAGTGTAAGCTCCTCTTCTCAGCTTACCTAAGCCAAGGCCTTCCTTATTCTGCCCTAACAGTTAAACTCACTGGCATTTTTCCTTCCTTAAAGATGTGGATTGTTTAATACCCATGGAGAAAATGATAGTAGGAGAAAATTACTTGCAATAACTACCATGGGCAAGAGTTACCCACAGAATGCACTAACAACACCTCCATCAAGAGGTCAAACCTATAGACGCATGGTGCTACACACCTATAATTCTTGCACTCCAGAGGCTGTGAGCATGAGGATGGTGAGTTTGAGGACAGCCTGAGCTACATAGTAAGATTCTATGTTAAAAAAAAAAAAGGAACAAAAAGAGCAATGCATAATTTGGATGACTGTCCTCAGCACTAGCAGAAATCAAAACATTTGAAAGTAGATGTAAGCAAAGGTTAGATCACTAGGAATAGCCTGTGCCTTCTCTGTGTGATTCTCCGAGTATGCATCTTGGGAACCCTAAAACAAAGTGCTGTCTTAAGCCACTTAACATAGCATCATTTTCTTCATGTAACAACACAAAACTTACAATTATATAGGCAGGAGAGATAGTTCAGTGATTAAAATTATAGGCTGATCTTCCAGAGGATGCAAATTTGATTCCCAGCATTCACAATGTGGCTTACAGCTTTCTGTAACTTCAGTACCAGAGGATCCAATGCCCAGTTCTGGCCAGTTCCTCCAGAACAGTGGATACAGATGTGATGCTCATACATCTATTCTAATAAAATATCAATGCACACAATAAATAAATAAATCTCAAAAATATAAAAAAGTACACATTTATCTTTCTAAAAGAGAGAGATGCAGCCTAAATCCTATTTGTCTTGACTAAGACCTTGATATTTTTTTTTCTTTCTTATTTCTGGTTCCCTGTCTTATTGTGGTCCATGTATGTTTCTATTTTACAAACTACCCTTACTTTAGGAACTCAGTCTCTACTTAGTAACATTTGAAATTCCTGTAGCCCTATTGGGCTCTTTGTTTCTGCTTTCTTTTCTAAGTATATGCTAAAATAAACCTATAGACTTATAGATGACCACCTTGGATTGCAACTCTCATATATGTGTTTAAAAAATCTTTCATACACACATACACACATGAACTCTCTTCATGAATTTGAGAGGAATTAGGGTGACATGGTAGGAGTTGCAGTGCAGAGTGGGTAGGGTAGAAATGATGTAAATATAGTATTTTTTACGAAATTATAGAAAATGTTTTCTTAAATACATTATGCAAAATAAAATTAAAAATTTCAAAATAATTTTTATATTCAATTGGAAAGATAAAGTTTTCATATGCAGTATGATCAGTATTTATCTTAATAGTTGGTTACTTCTTGATAGACACCAAAATTTCTATTTCTATTGTAGAAAAACCATTTCAGAAATTTTGAAAAGTCAGGTGTCTGTGCCATAAACTTGTAACCCCAGACCATGGAAGACAAAAACAGAAAGATGAGACATTCAAGGCCTGTTTGGGCTCCACTAGAGCCTGTCTTAACAAAAGTAATCAAAATGAAATATAAAATACTGGCAGTATTAGAAGAACACAAACAAAGGAAACCTTTACTAAAATGTTTATCATTTACTTGATAAACAATGGAATAATACGGGAGTGTTTTAGCAATTTTCATGAATATAATTGATACTATGAATTATATACTAGAACATCCTAATTTTATGTCACATACTGTTACCAATCTAGACTATTTGATAATTTATTTTATTTTATTTATATATTTATTTATGGTTTTTATTTATTTTTTTTTTGATACAGCGTTTCTCTGTGGTTTTGGAGCCTGTCCTGGAACTAGCTCTGTAGACTAGGCTGGTCTCGAACTCACAGAGATCTGCCTGCCTCTGCCTCCCGAGTGCTGGGATTAAAGGCGTGTGCCACCATCGCCCGGCTTGATTATTTTTTAAAAATAGTCCTGTTTGTAATTTAATAAGCTGCCACGAAAGTTCTTGCATAGTAGTTTTTCACTACCTTCAGGTCTTGGGGGATATGTTTGTGCTTCTTTCTCACAGTTTTTCTACTACTTGTACCACTTGGATTGGGGGCTAGACCAAGGGAAGAACATAGAACATGAAGAGTTAACTCAGGGATAGAAAAGTTGGCAAATGAACACATGAACAAGTGAATGCATGTATAGGTTATGGCCTACAATTCCTTTAAGACTAATCAAAGCAGTGTGCAACTTGATATACCATCCTTTGCTGACAGCCATGGGAGGTCTACCCCTTTGTGAACAGAAAGAAAGGAGGAGTGGATGGGGGGAAGGGCCTGATGTGGGGGAAAGAATGATAGGAGAAGAGGGCCAGGAAACTGCTGTTGGGGTGTAAAATAAATAAATTAATTAAATAAAAAACTAATCAAAGCAATCTGAAAAATGAATGGGTCTTTTTCAAACCCTAATTAAAAGCCCATTAATAATTTTCTTTGGTTAATATAGTCGTAAAACCTAGAAAAGTATTGGTTTCTTGATACTTTAGGAAATGCATATATTTTGTAAATCAATGTTCTTTCTTGTATACTTTTTAAATGTCTTTTTTTTGCACATGCCTTTCAAAAATATTGTATTCTTATTACACTCATTCATTTTGTGTCTGTTGGTATATTCGTTCTCTCTCTCTGTCTCTCTGTGTATGTATGTATGTGTGTGCGTGTGTGTGTATGTGTGTGTATGTTTCATGATGTATGCTCACATGCCAAAGACCACCTTTGCCAATTACAGGACAATTTTTAGGCCTATGTTTTCTCCTTCTACCAGGTGTGTTACAGGTATCAAATTCCAGTTGTCAAGCTTGACAGGAAACTTCTTTACCCACTAATCCGTCTTTCTGGCACACTATAAATAGATTTCATCTGAACTATTCTAAGTATTTGAACTTGGGACTCTTTTTGGTTGTGTGCTTGTTGTTGTGTAAGGCATGGCCTCTCTTTCTCCCTCAGGCTGTCCTAGAACTGAGTTTGTAGGCCAGGCTGGCCTCACTTGTGTTTCTCCTTTCTGCATCTGCCTAGTGCTGAGATTACAGGAATGTGTCACCACTGCCAGCACAATTATTTCCTTTTAATTATGTTTAATATACATTTTCTAGTTCATTTGCCTCTTTGGCTTAGCCTCCACATTGATAGTCCAAAATCATCGCCTTTGATTTCAGCATCATTTCTGTGTTACCCTGTAAATGTCACAGCTGCTTCCTCACAAATCAGGCTATGCCACTTTGCAGGCCTTCCCTTATGACTGAGGGCACTAGCAATTGTGCCTGTTAGAGGACACAGGCCTCCAGTAGGGCAGGAAATGTAACCTCAACCTCCCCTGTAGCATGAATAATAGCAATCCAGAGACAGATATTTTGGGTTAAACTTGGAGGTCAGAAAAGCAAAGCAGCTAAGTCATCAGAGAGCTCTTGCTTCTATGAAATTTTCAGACTGAAAGAGAGCGAGTTCCTCTCTCATCCTGCCTTATGTTTCTCGCTAGTGCTGGGATTAAAGGCATTCACCACCACCGTCCAGCTTCTATGACTAACTAGCGTGGCTGCTGGGATTAAATAAATGTGTGTGCCACCACTGCCTGGCCTGTATGACTGACTATTGTGACTGTTTTGCATTCTGTTCTTCAGGCAATTTTTATTTATTAAAATACAAATGAAATATCACTGCACTCCCCTCTCTGATACCCAGGTCCTACTTCTTATCAACACCCTACTGAATGTTAATATATGGTAACCTAGCCACATATAAGTGTACAAAAAAGCCACACATTACATTTAGATCACCCACCACCTACAAAAGCAAGGGATTTTCTTGGTTTCTCTGGATGGAAATACTTATTCTTTCTACCCCATTTGGGACCCCATTGTACTGGTGATACCATAATATCATAACCTACCTAATAAAGTGCTGTAGGAATTCCTACCACCAGTAGCCTTTAAGTTACCTGCCCACTTGGGCATGGCATTTTATACTATTTATGCCAATGTAAAGCACATGTCTGGCCTCTTTTCTGGCTGCGAGATTTGGTTGCTGTTCCCCGTTCCAGCAGAGGATTGTGATCTGTGAGTCTACTCCTAAATAAATAACCCTCTATTATACTCAATTCTGAGCCAGTGTGGGATTTCTTTTAAGTGTCCTTCTTCAATAGAGCTCTTCGTATGAGCAACTGAGGTCAGCTGCTTTCTGTCAAGACCTTAAAACACCTGGTGTTTTCTATTATAAACCCTGTCATTGCCACAACCATCAAGTACATGTATTGACTTCCTTATAGATATCTACAAACACATTTGCCAAAGACTGTGAACATTCCAATGACCTATGTACATCCTATCAACATAAAGCATATGAAATTACCCAAATAGAAATCAATATCTATGTCTTGTAAGAGCAATCCTTCAGAGCACACAGGCATCTCTACATACATTTAAGTTTTAAGATAAAAGGTAGTTTCTGAAATATGACCTACAATCAATAGCATTGCCAATTCAAACCAAATAATAAGATATGCACAATGTCACAAAGCCACAATTAAGAGATACAAGGGGAGGCCAGCGGATATGATATTGTCTAAACACAACCTCCTTTTTCCCTCTAGCAATTGTTCTTGTAGAATCAGCATTAAGAGGTAAAACTAGATGTAAGCACAGAAATGTCATTATAAAACTCACCCTGCAAGCATTTCAAACATTTCTTGTTGTGAAAAGTCAAACGGATTAATATTTCAAACTGGAAGAAATTCTAAATTTAAAACCTCTGTGCTTCCCATTTAAATCTCATCTCCAGAGGTAGTTAAAACCACTAGTTGTTAGGTATTTGGTCACATAAAAATGTAGACTTGGAAAAACAAGGAAACTAAGAAATTAGCAAATAGTATCTTTAACAAAGCTGTATTTTTGAATGTGTAGCATTTATACTATTTTCCCACAGTTCTAGTTACAGTATATTTAGTGATAATTTAAAGTTAGCTGTTTCATGGAGAGAGAAATGATGCCATGTTTAATATGTACTTACTCCTCTTCCAGAGAACCTGAGTTCAGTACTTCCTGGGTACCCGTGTTCAGTTCCCAGCCTCTATGTCTGGTGGTTCACAACCACCAGTAACTCTCCCTCCAGCTCCAGGGTGTCTACCACCCACTTCTAGCCTATGCACTCCCATGAATATACATGGCAAACATGCATATGCACAAAGCAAAAATAAATCTTTAAAATATAGTGGGTTTTTCAGATAACTCTTCAACCTGGAGTCAGTATAATTTTGTAACTAGTGGCATAGTAATTTGGAGGTTATAGTGAAAAAAGAACAACAAAAAACTACAGGACTTCCATGTAAGTCCCCTAAAATTCCAGTGTCATTCAGTTTGCCCATCCTTCTAGCTTTTGGCGAGATGTACTTTTAATCGGTTACACCTGCACCATTTTGGATGCCTATGTTCAGGCTTTTAAATCTGCTTGTGTCCCAGAAGCAGCAATCTGAAAATGTGTTGCAGTTTATGTCATCTTAGAGTAGTCTTAAACTAATGATTGACTACTCTGTGAGGGAAGAGGATAGCCCAGCCCTTCTACTTTAGGCTGTTACAAATTCTGAAGTATGTTTTAGGCTATTACTGTGGAACTGGTCTCAGACTAGGAATGTGCCTACAACTGCCTCTTACATATCTTCTCCATTCCTGTTGTACTTCATCTGCCATTCCTGGGACTGCCCCTTTTAAATCAATTTTATAGAATATGTGAATTCTCCTCTTCAGATGAACCGCAAAAGAATGCAACCTAGAAAATAAGGTCCCTCTTACTGCTAATCGTAAGGGTATTATACTTCTTTTGGATGACCCTAAACACAAACAGGCACACACACACACACACACACACACACACACACACACACACACTACAATGTTTCCCACACTCCCACACATGAATGCATACACACATGCACATATGTTACAATATTTCCCATGCATGCTTCAGGACTTTTACTAAGGCAACTAAGTTCTTCTTCCTGTTTCTGCAATCCCATTCCTGTATTGGGACACGCCATCCATTTAAAACTGTTTACTTAACAACCATACTACTTTCTCCTCGATACTTTTAAAATCTGATTCTCCATAGAAATTGTCTATAGTTTTACCTTGGTTAGTGTCATTTGTATATTTCCTGAGTACAGTAAGATATCTATGAAGCACAGAGATGACCCGAAATCTAAATGTCATCTTGCCTGTTTCTTGTCTAAATAGACTCAGGTTTTCTCTACAAATTTTAAATGTAAACGTTTTTCAGCAGAACTGTATTTTATATCGCAAGATTGTTATAGTACTTCTTATTCATTATAGTACTAGACATAGAAATTCCCCAGTTACTTTCCCTAAAAAGTTAGAAGAAATAGTTTTGAAAACTTTTAACATAAACAAATGATATATGTTTAAAGGGCTATGTATTTCCCTAATTTACAAATCATACATTATACACAATTATTCAAATCTCATATGGCACCCCATAGATATTTCAATGATTATGGTTTTATGCACAAATTCAAACATTAAATATAAGATTTCTACCTGTATTTATAAATGCTGGTGCATAAATAAATAATCTGTGAGACCCCATAAATAAGGAATAACATACTTTATTACTATAAACAGTCCTGACTTCTAAATATTTCTTAAGGCATTTGTTTTATTCCTCACCCTAATTTTCAACCAAGAATCTCAGAAGTAGCAGCAATTTAATACTTTTGACCAAAGCAAAACATGGTATTTTCCTGAGTGAATTCATAGTACTTCAGTTGACTGGGTGTTAAACAAGCTAACTTTACTTATATACAGCTAAATAGAATACATCATGAATATGTGACATGATTAGCATATATTTGGGTTTGATTGAATTAGGCATTTAAACTTTATAGCACATTTAGTAACAATACACTATAAGTAGCAAGGAATAAATTATTGGAATAATAGGACATAGGTATATTGGTCAGGTTAGGTTTTGTAATAGTGTAATATTAAACTGATTAAATGAATTTTTAATTTCAACAAAATATTAGAACCCACAAGTGCTATAATGTGTAGGTATGATTACTATCAGAAACTATTGAGTTAACAAATTAGTAACATACTATTATAGAACCAAACAAGCTTGGGATATCTGTCTATTCATTACTTTAAAAAAATTCTAGTAAACTGGAAAAGAGAACATTTTCAACAAATGGTGCTGGACAAACTGGATGTCTACTTGCAAAAGAAACCAAATAGATTCATACTTTCTGCCCTTCTCAAAACTCAATTGCAAATGCTGCAAAGACCTCAACATAAAACCAGATACACTAAACCTGCCAGAAGAGAAAGTGGGGAAATAGCCTTGAACTCACTGATACATAAAAAGACTTTCTAAACAGAACACCATTAGCATAGCCACTAAGACCAACAATTAATAAATGGGATCACATGAAACTCAAAAGCTTCAGTATAGAATAAAGATGCCATAATTCAGACAAAGTGGCAGCCTACAAAATGAGAAATTGCTATCAACTCCACATCCACTATAAGGATAATATATAAAATACATAAATAACTCAAAAAACTAGATATCATGAAAACAAATCACTCCATTTAAAATGTGGTACAAATCTAAACAGAGAATTCTCAAAAGAGAAAACCCAAATAGATAGTACTTAAAGAAATGTTTAACATCTTTAGTGACTAGGGAAATGAAAGTCAGAAGTATTTTGAAATTTCATCTTACACTCACCAGGCTGGCTAAGATCAATCAAATAACAGTCCAAGCTAGCTAAGATGTGGAGTAATGAGAACTCTCATCCATTGCTGGTGAGAGTGAAAACTTCCACAGTCACTATGGAAAACAGTCTGGCAGTTCCTCAGAAAGATTGTCATGAATCTTTCTCAAGATTCAGGTATACTCAGCATTACCCAAACAATGTTTCATCCAACCACAGAGACACTTGTTCAACCAGGTTCATTGTTGTTCTATTCATTGTAGTCATAAACTGGAAACAACCTAGATGTCCCTAAACAGATGAATAGATAAAATATGGTATATTTAAAAAGTGAATTTACAAGGAAAATGGATGGAACTAGAAAAAAAAACCTGAATGAGGTAACTCAGATCCAGAAAGATAAATACAATATTCATTTGCTTACATGGAGATAAAAGCTGTTGAGTAAATGATAACCAACAGTCTATAGAACCGCAGAGCCCAGGGATAAAGTGAATGGAGAAGGTCAGTTAGATTTTCCTAGGAAAGGGAAATACAATAGGCAGTTATCAATGGATTCAGAGAAGAAATTAGAAAGAGAGAATCAGATGGAGAGTGGGAGGGAAGAGTGAGGTGAGGGAAGGAATACAGGGAAAGAGCTAAAATTAAGAACTGTTTGAAACATAGTATGAAAACTTAAGAGAGTAGAAACTTTCTAATATATATTCATATATGAGAGTGCTCTAATGAAATTGCCAAACAATGAAAGAGAAAGAGCCCACCAACTGGCTATCTCTTGTCACCAAATGAAGCTTTCAGCACAAGAATTGGGTTTCATCGAATTGAGTTGTTGGCTAATTTGGTTCCTGGGAAACCCACAAACAACTCAGGCTGTTTCAAAGACTATGGGTTGTTCTCCACAAACTGACAGGAAGACCCCATTGTTGAAGACAACACCTATACAAGGCATTGGACATGAGAAGTCGAGTTGGTGCCTGTAGAAAGCCTTCACCCTATGTTTTAGAACATAGGTACAGGAATGAACAAATGAACTCTGCACTCTGCAGAAGGAGAAATGCAAACACCAAACTATGCAATCCCTTTGATTTACAATGGTAGATATTCTTGCAACATATGCTAGTACATAACACTAGTGGGAGTAACCAACTAATATCTGATTTGATTTAAGGTCTATGAGATGTACTTCAGTCTTGACACTGCTTGGGTGATCAAAAACCTGAGACTAGATAGCCCAGGGACCTATGGTAAAACCAAATGATACTGTTCTAAAAAAAAAAAAACAATAATAGGACTTCTAATGACATTCTGCTATACTCATAGATCGATGTCTTATTATTTCATCATGAGAGAAATCTTTTCCTTCCATAGATGGGAAAAAATATAGAGACCCACAGTGAGATATTATACAGATTGAGGGATCTTGAAACACACAGCTATTAACTTAATGGCTCCATCAAATCTCTCTCCTCAAGTTCAGAGAACTCTACAGAAGAGGAGGCAGAAAGAGTGGAAGAGAAACATGGGATGGAGGATACCAAGAGAACAAGGCCCTTTAAATGAGCATGATCTAAGCATACATGATCTCACAGAGACTGAGTAGCATGCACAGGTCTGTACCAGGTCCTTCGATATATGTTATGACTTCCAGTTTAGTCCTGGATGTGCGATCCAGCAGGTCTCTGTTTCTTATGCCTTGTCTTGGGCATTTTCCTTTTTTTTTTTTGTTTTTTCCAATTCTTATGTCTTCATTTTTGTTTTAGCTTATTTCATTTTTATCCCTTAGAAATCTGTTTTCTAACTAGAGACAGAAAAGGAGTGGATACAGATGGGAAGGGAGGTGGGGAGAAACTTGGAGAATTAAGAGTGAAAATTGTAATCTGGACATATTATGTGAAAAAATATTTTCAATAAAAGGAAAAGCACATAAATATTGCCTGAGTCAATCTTTCATGTCATATTCACCATGTGTAGCACGTTGTCTTCTTGCATACTTCACATCTATTCTCTCTGTATCTCTCATAAGCAGATAAATACTGGATAATCAGAAAAGCATTCATGTAGAAGTGGTTTACATTAGTCATGAGGACAGTGATGTTTCTGGTCCTGTAAGTATTAGAAGCATTTGTATATGGACTATCAGATCCTTATTGTAGCTTATGATCTTCACTTATCCGTTTGACTGTGTTTTCTGCACCCTCGCACCCTGCTGTCTCCGTCCTATTGCCAACAAATAATTATTATTTTCTTAGCTTCCAAACCTACAAACCACCTTTGTAACTGAATATTTACCTTTGTTAACATCAGGTACTAGCACTGATAGTGGTTCATTCAATAAATATTATTGAATTAATCATATACTCTAAAGCACCTTTAGTACATTTTAATTTATTATACATTTATGTGCACCACATTAATAATGAACTTTAAGAAATTTGATGTTTTTATTTTACTTCATTTTGGACAGATAAATTTCTGATGTGAGTCTGTTTCAGCCTCAACAGGACAGACAAGGGTTGTGGCACCATGAAAATAATGTTTACCAGGAAAACAAGATTTTTAGATGCTAACTCCTCTTTCAAGTTATCATGTTATCCCATCACTTAATTCTGAAAGGGTTTTATTTCAATGTTTACTGAAAGAAGAAAACAAATCCTTAATATTCTTACATATATTCCAATATTCGCTGTTCAGGCATTCTTTGCTTTCTTAATGAAGAGACCCTAGATTTATAATAGAATCACATATATATCTATTCCTACCAACATGCACATTCCACCTCACAAATTATCAATGAATCATATTTTTAAAATAAAATATCTGTGATGCCTATCTCTCTACTTACCTACCATCTATGTATATATGTATTTATGTATGCATGCATGTATCTATCATCTGTCTATACATCTATTCCCCAGTACTTTCTTGATTCTTCTCTAAATGATCACTAATTACAAGTTTCTGAATATCTGCATTCCAGCCACTCCAAACTTCTGTGTTACTGTGCACAACTGGTTGACTTGATTCTAGATGATGCTTTTTTATTATCCAAGATACTAAAAGCTTCTAGATGGTAAATATGTCTTTTTTCAGCTTAGCTAGTCTACTGAGAATTTACCAGACTGCCTGCATACAGAAAGTATAGATGCACATTTTTAGAAGAGATAGACATGTATGACTTGGTGAACCCATCATGACATGCATTTTTTTCATTCTCAAGGCAATATTCAGTATAATTATCAATTGCAATCTATCACCAGCCAAGTGAAGATTGTCCCTTCCCTATTCCTGTAAAGAAGGATCCATTACCTAGTCTTGTAGCTGCTTCTCAATATAATTTTTCCCATTCAAGTCATCTTCTAACTAAAGACTAGCTCTTCAAGAGTAGGATCTGAGTGAAAGATGGCTGAATTAAATAGAATAAGAATTCTTTAAATCCAACATTCCAATACAATAAAGTAAATAATAAAAATCCCAATTCACTCATGAGGGTGAATTACTTATGAATATGAATGGGAATAAAGAAGAAAGTGTAAAAGGAATTGGCAAAATATATTAGAATAAGTATCTTTAAGAATGGAGATGCAGTCTCTCTGTCTGCCCTTCCTCTGGAGAGGCAGCTTCTGCCTCTCTCTCCCTTCTCCCCCACTCCTCCACCCCTTCCTTCCTTGTCTTCTTTCCTTCCCCCTCCATAAGCCACTAAATAAACTCTATACCCACCCCCCCCAAATAATGGAGATGTCTGTACCTGACATAATTTATTTGTATGGACTAATGGTGACAATTAGATACTGTGCATTTAATAAAAAATCTTTTTTGAATCTAATTCTAAATAATGTAATCCAACTAAAGGAATTTTAGCTCAATTCCTTTCCTATGGTCCTAGAATATATGTGCAAAGCAATTCCAAATACTTCTTCAAGTGTTCTTAACCAGTTCTGTTTTTGTGAAGAGAACAGAAGTACTTTTTCAAATTCCACTTATGAATAAATTAGACATTTAAATAAATCTAGTACATCTTTGACATCTTCGAATTTGAAGTATCATATTCATTCTATTGCTCTTAGGAAAATAACAAATATCATTTACAAATAAATGTCATTTATCTTCAGAAAAATATCTTTAACACTTATAAATAACTTAAATACACCACAAAGTAGATTCTATGGAATATAAATAATCAATAAGGGGAAATAATGGCTAGGTGTTTTGTTATTATCTGCATCTTTAAATATGCTCCTTTAAGGTACAGCTGCAAGGGGAACGCCAAGTGGAGAAACACGAACGCAGAGTCCCCCCAGGAACATCACTGGAGAAGAGACCCAGCATTGGGAGAGCCAACATTGGGGAGAGACAGCGTTTGGTAGGCAAGGAGACCTAATCCGGTAAAAGAAGATCCATAGGGAGCATTTGGAAGAAGAGATGGGCCGACGTCAAGGCAAGAATTCGCCCAACAAGCTGAAAAGCAACATGAAGCTACCAGAAACAAGCGACCTCACAATGGGAGGACAAGAACCCCTTAATCAAGAGGAAGGAGAAAAGATTGACTTCATGAAAGTGATTGACACCCTTAAACAGCATGTAAAAAACGCCCTTATAGAAATGGATGAGAAATATAACAGAAAGTTTGAAGAATTGAATAAATCAGTGAATGATACCCTAGAAAACCAAGGAAAAACAATCAAACAGATAATGGAAACAGTTCAAGACCTGAAAACTGAAATGGAGGCAAAGAAGAAAACACAAACAGAGGGCTGTCTGGACATGGAAAATCTAGGTAAACGAATAGAGACTACAGAAACAAGCATAACCAGCAGAATACAAGAGATAGAAGAAAGACTCTCGGATTCTGAAGATACCATAGAGAAAATAAACACACTGATCAAAGAAAACAGCAAGTCCAACAAACTCTCATCACAAAACATTCAGGAAATATGGGACACAATAAAAAGACCAAACCTAAGAATAATAGGAGTAGAAGAAGGAGAAGAAGGGCAGCTCAATGGTCCAGAAAATCTATTTAATAAAATTATAGAAGAAAACTTTCCCAACCTAAGGAAAGATTTTCCTATGAAGGTGCAAGAAGCATACAGAACACCGAATAGGCTGGATCAAAAAAAAACATCCCCTCGCCATATAATTATCAAAACACACAGCATACAGAATAAGGAAAGAATATTAAGAGCTGCAAAGGAAAAAGGACAAATTACTTATAAAGGTAAACCTATCAGACTTACACCTGATTTCTCCATGGAAACCATGAAAGCCAGAAGGTCCTGGATAGATGTACTGCAGAAACTGAGAGACCATGGGTGCAAGCCCAGATTACTATACCCAGCTAAGCTTTCATTCACTATAAATGGAGAAAATAAAATTTTCCAGGATAAAAACAAATTTAAACAATACGCAGCCACAAATCCAGCCTTACAGAAAGTAATTGAAGGAAAATCACTAACCAAGGAGTCCAACAATGACCACAATAACTCAGACATCTAGAGACCCTTCACCAACACAAAACAAAGAAGGGAAACACACAAACTCTACGACTAAAAAAAAATGACCGGAGTTAACAACCACTGGTCATTAATATCACTTAATGTCAATGGACTCAACTCACCTATAAAAAGGCACAGGCTAAGAGATTGGATAAGAAAACAGGATCCAACATTCTGCTGTTTACAAGAAACACACCTCAACCACAAAGACAGGCACCTACTCAGAGTAAAGGGCTGGGAAAAGGCCTATCAAGCAAATGGACCTAAGAAACAGGCAGGTGTGGCCATACTAATCTCTAACAAAGTTGACTTTAAACTTAAATCAATCAGAAGAGATGGCGAGGGGCATTTTATACTCATAACAGGAACAGTTCATCAGGATGAAGTCTCAATCCTGAACATCTATGCCCCTAATATAAAAGCACCCACGTACATAAAAGAAACATTGCTAAAATTCAAGGCAGCCATCAAACCGCACACACTAATAGTAGGAGACTTCAACACTCCTCTCTCACCAATGGACAGGTCAATCAGACAGGAACCTAACAGAGAAATAAGAGAATTAGTGGAGGTAATGAATCAAATGGACTTAACAGACATCTATAGAACATTCCATCCAAATAGGAAAGAATATACCTTCTTCTCTGCAGCTCATGGAACCTTCTCGAAAATCGACCACATAGTCGGTAACAAAGCAAACATCCACAGTTACAAAAAAATATTAGTAACCACCTGTGTCTTATCAGATCACCATGGATTAAAGTTAGAATTCAACAATAATGCTACCCCCAGAAAGCATACAAAGTCATGGAAACTGAACAGTCAACTATTGAACCATAGCTGGATTAAGGAAGAAATAAAGAAAGAAATTAAAGTCTTCCTGGAATTCAATGAAAATAAAGAAACAACATACTCAAACTTATGGGACACTATGAAAGCAGTCCTAAGAGGAAAGTTCATAGCACTAAGTGCCCACTTAAAGAAAACAGAGAAAGCTCACATTGGAGACTTAACAGCCCACCTGAAAGCTCTAGAAAAAAAAGAAGCAGACTCACCTAGGAGGAGTAGAAGACTGGAAATAATCAAAATGAGGGCTGAAATCAACAAAATAGAAACACAGAAAACAATACAAAAAATCAATGAAACAAAAAGCTGGTTCCTGGAGAAAATCAACAAGATTGACAAACCACTATCCAAGCTAATCAAACGGCAGAGAGAGAATTTGCAAATTAATAAGATCAGAAATGAAAAGGGGGACATAACCACAGACACAGAAGAAATTCAGAGAATCATTAGATCTTACTACAAAAGCCTATATGCCACAAAATTGGAAAATGTAAAGGAAATGGATACTTTTTTAGATAAATATCATATACCAAAGTTAAATCAGGACCTGGTGAACAATCTAAATAGACCTGTTAGTCGCGAAGAATTAGAAGAGGTTATCAAAAACCTCCCTACCAAAAAAAGCCCAGGACCAGATGGTTTCAATGCGGAATTCTACCAGATCTTCCAAGAAGATCTAATACCTATACTCCTTAATGTATTCCACAAGATAGAAACAGAAGGGTCATTACCAAACTCCTTTTATGAAGCCACAATTACTCTGATACCAAAACCACTCAAAGACTCAACCAGGAAAGAGAACTACAGGCCAATCTCACTCATGAATATCGACGCAAAAATCCTCAACAAAATACTGGCAAATCGAATCCAAGAACACATCCGAAAAATTATCCATTATGATCAAGTAGGCTTCATTCCTGAGATGCAGGGCTGGTTCAACATACGAAAATCTATCAATGTAATCCAGCATATAAATAAACTGAAAGAAAAAAACCATATGATCATTTCATTAGATGCTGAAAAAGCATTTGACAAAATTCAACATCCATTTATGTTAAAAGTCTTGGAGAGATTAGGGATACAAGGGTCATACCTAAATATAATAAAAGCTATATACAGCAAGCCGACAGCTAACATCAAATTAAACGGAGAGAAACTCAAAGCCATCCCACTTAACTCAGGAACACGACAAGGCTGTCCACTCTCCCCATACCTCTTCAATATAGTGCTTGAAGTTCTAGCAATAGCAATAAGACAACATAATGGAATTAAGGGGATTCGAATTGGAAAGGAAGAAGTTAAACTTTCGTTATTTGCAGATGATATGATAGTGTACATAAGCGACCCCAAAAACTCCACCAAAGAACTCCTACAGCTGATAAACAGCTTTAGTAATGTGGCAGGATACAAGATCAACTCCAAAAAATCAGTCGCCCTCTTATACACAAAGGATATGGAAGCAGAGAGGGAAATCAGAGAAGCTTCACCATTCACAATAGCCAAAAACAGCATAAAATATCTTGGGGTAAATCTAACCAAGGAAGTGAAAGATCTATTTGACAAGAACTTTAAGGCATTGAAGAAAGAAATTGAAGAGGATACCAAAAAATGGATGGACCTCCCTTGCTCTTGGATTGGGAGGATCAACATAGTAAAAATGGCAATTCTACCAAAGGCTATTTATAGATTCAATGCAATCCCCATCAAGATCCCATCAAAATTCTTCACAGATCTGGAGAGGACAATAATCAACTTTATATGGAAAAACAAAAAACCCAGGATAGCCAAAACAATCCTATACAATAAAGGATCTTCTGGAGGCATTACCATCCCTGACTTCAAACTCTATTACAGAGCTACAGTAATGAAAACAGTGTGGTACTGGCATAAAAACAGAGAAGTCGACCAATGGAATCGTATAGAAGACCCGGATTTTATCCCACAAACCTATGAACACCTGATTTTCGATAAAGGAGCTAAAAGTATAAAATGGAAGAAAGAAAGCATCTTCAACAAATGGTGCTGGCACAACTGGATGTCATCTTGTAGAAGAATGAAAATAGACCCTTATCTATCACCGTGCACAAAACTCAAGTCCAAATGGATTAAAGACCTCAATATCAGCCCGAACACACTGAACCTGATAGAAGAGAAAGTGGGAAGTACCCTACAGGAGCTGGGCACAGGAGATCGCTTCCTATGTATAACCCCAGAAGCACAGACATTAAGGGCAACATTGAATAAATGGGACCTACTTAAACTGAGAAGCTTCTGTAAAGCAAAGGACATAGTCAATAAGACACAAAGGCAACCTACTGATTGGGAGAAGATCTTCACCAACCCCACAACAGACAAAGGTCTGATCTCCAAAATATATAAAGAACTCAAGAAACTAGACTTTAAAATGCTAATTAACCCAATTAAAAAATGGGGCACTGAACTGAACAGAGAATTCTCAGCAGAGGAAGTTCAAATGGCCAAAAGACACTTAAAGTCGTGCTCAACTTCCTTAGCAATCAAGGAAATGCAAATCAAAACAACTTTGAGATATCATCTTACACCTGTCAGAATGGCTAAAGTCAAAAACACCAAGGATAACCTTTGCTGGAGAGGCTGTGGAGGAACGGGTACCCTCATCCATTGCTGGCGGGAATGCCATCTTGTGCAACCACTGTGGAAGTCAGTGTTTCGGTTTCTCAGGAAATTCGGGATCAACTTACCCCTGGACCCAGCAATACCACTCTTGGGAATATACCCAAGAGATGCTCTATCATATGACAAAAGCATTTGTTCAACTATGTTCATAGCAGTATTATTTGTAATAGCCAGAACCTGGAAACAACCTAGATGCCCTTCAATGGAAGAATGGATGAAGAAAGTATGGAATATATACACGCTAGAGTACTACGCTGCGGTAAAAAACAATGACTTCTCGAATTTTGCAGGCAAATGGATGGAAATAGAAAACACTATCCTGAGTGAGGTGTCCCAGACCCAAAAAGATGAACATGGGATGTACTCGCTCATAATTGGTTTCTAGCCATAAATTAGGGCCACGGAGTCTACAATAGGTGAACCTAAAGAAGCTAAGTAAGAAGGTGAACCCAAGGAAAAACATATAGTTATCCTCTTGGCTAAGGGAAGTAGACCCAATTGCCGGGGAGAAAATTAGGATCTTGGGGGTGGGGTGGGATGGGGGTAAGGGGAGATGGGGAGAGAGAAGGTAGAAGGGAAGGAGGGGGGACTTGGGGAATCAGGAGAATTGGGATAAAGGAAAGGTGGATAGGGGAGCACGGAACCACAATTTTTAGTTAAGGGAACCACTTTAGGGTGAGCAAGAGATTTGACCCTAGAGGGGCTCCCAAGTGCCCAACATGAGGTTCCCAGTTAGTTCCTTGGGTAGCTGAGGTTTGGGAACCTGAAATGACCCTATCTGAGAGCAATACTGACGAATATCTTGCATATCATCATAGAACCTTCATCTGGTGATGGATGGAGACAGAGACAGAAACCCACACTGGAGCACTGGACTGAGCTCCCAAGGTCCCAATGAGGAGCAGAAGGAGGGAGAACATGAGCAAAGAAGTCGGGACCACGAGGCGTGCACCCACCCACTGAGACAGTGGAGCTGATCTACTGGGAGCTCACCAAGGCTAGCTGGACTGTGACCGAAAAAGCATGGGATAAAACCGGACTCTCTGAACATGGCGAACAATGAGGGCTGATGAGACGCCAAGGACAATGGCACGGGGTTTTGATCCTACTTAATGTGCTGGCTTTGTGGAAGCCTAGCCAGTTTGGATGTTCACCTTCCTAGATATGGACGGAGGGGGGAGGACCTAGGACTTACCACAGGGCAGGGAACCTGGACTGCTCTGTGGACTGGAGAGGGAGGGGGAGAGGAGTGGGGGGAGGGGTAGAAGGGTGGGAGGAGGGGGAGAAGGGTGGGAGGAGGGGGAGGGAAATGGGAGGCTGGGAGGAGGTGGAAACTTGTTTTTTGTTTATGTTTTTTTTCTTCTTTTCTTAATAAAAAAATTATTAAAAAAAAAAGGTATAGCTGCAATTTTTGAAATGTGTAAGTCCTATGCAAAAAAGTAACTATGGATATATTAAAGTTTAATATTATTTGCTATCTATTTTCAAATCCAATAAAAACATTTGATGCTAAATATTTTCTTTTTATTTGCCTAAAACATTGTAATTGTTTACTTTTAATACAGCCTAAGCTATTAGTGTCATTGTTTACTTTTACTGTTTCAACTTAAGTACAATCATTTAATGATGGCTTTTTTTTTACCAGATGCATCATCAGAGAAATATTGGCATTTGTCCTGGTTTTCAAAGATTTTTTTGTTCAGAGTCATCCCCACCCACACTTCTGTACTCAGCTATGAGTCTCGGACTGCAAACTATATGTCCGACGTGCATACTAACTTCCTCTTAACTTGTGTATTTATGGAGGGATGAGCATAGTGACCCAGAAAGACTGGAGGAAGAAAAATAACTTATTCCCACTTGATTCAAAAGCCTCACTTATCCCACTTACTTCCTGCAGATCACCATGCCTGCTCACAGAACTTCAGGTTTTGTTCTTATCCACAGGGACTCTCCTTTTCAGTAAAAGTAGTTGATCCAGCTTGAGTTTATTTTTTATTATTTACGGAATCAGCTTCACTGTGCCCCTGACATTGAAATATTAGTACCCACTCTCTGACAGAAGACTGTGACTCCATTATATGGGATCCTTCCTACTTACAGAGACTTATGCTAACTAGCCAGGGAGCACCCCAATGTCTATAAGTTTGAGCTGCAATCCTAAAAAGCATTTCCTCTTAGTTTTCTAGTCTGGGTAGTTTTAGTAGTTTTCCTTTCTTGGCTGGGCCAAAGGCACTGTAGCTTACTTGTGCAGTTACTATTTCTCAGCAACCCTCGGTTTTCATTACTTACATAACAATCCTTTGTCTTAAATTATTGTCAGTCAAAATAGCTTAAGTGGTTTCTCCCTGTTTACTTGATTCTAAGCATACACTCTTCCAAAGCCCTAAAATTTTATGTAGCACAATGGAAACAGAATAGATATGTTTTATTATGTTTATTTATGGGTCTGCTTTAAGAGGATAAGTAAAAGTTTACAATTTTTTTCAAATGTTACTTAATATATTACAGTATTATTTCATACTATTTTCCTAATATAAACATACTGGGGTTCTAATTAGTACCATACAGATATTTAAGGATCTGCATATCTACTTGTAAAAAAATCCTATCTCTAGACTTATCCCTATGTTTTAAAGAAAACAAAGACTTTTGTGCCACCCATAAAAATTGAATGGAATCTTGTGATATAGTTATTTTTCAAAAGCAATATGGATAATAAAAATAAAATGAGATCAGTAACAATTGGCATAATACATACATTATGCACATCAAATAGCCAGTGCGTTTAAAATCCTGCACAATTGTTTCCTACACAACAAAAAAGGAAGCAGAAGCCTAAACTAGACAAAAAAAGAAAGTATATTTGCAGTTTTTAAACATCTGTGCTTCTAAGGTGTACCCTGAAGGCTTTTTCTTACTGGTTGAGTTTTCTGCATTATGTACCATATATGTTTCCAGCTTAAATTCATTAGTGAGCCTGCTTTTGGAACAAGATGATTGACTGCTACCACTAGCACATAAATTAATTGAGTCTTTTCTGACGTGAACCTATTCTCCCTTTTACAGTCGCACAAATTAAAGAACCAAGACAAAGATGAAACTATCAGACAGGGTGATTCTTCTTAGAAAGTTGTTCTTATATTTCCCATACCATGCTGGAAATTTGATCTCAAAAATCCATTTCAGTCAGTGAATGGTATATCTACAACTTATTTATCAAATGTACAATACACTTCAAACTAAATTTTCTGTTATGGTCATTTCTTGTGTGGACACAGTAATTGCCTCTTCTTTGTACATTCTCTAAGCATAGTTATCGAGTCTGCCTTGAACTATGTTAATACCGTTCTTTTCTTTAGCAACAGAAAGTTCCTTTCAAAATCAACATTCTATTTTAATATTTACTACCAGATTATTGCAAGCTAAATGTTAGAAAACAGCTTCCATTGTATCTTAAATTGATGCTCTTAAATTTTCCCCATATTCACAGTATTTATAACACTAACACTACTTAGCTGTTGGTGCTGCTCTACTCAGGGACTTCAAATGAACTCAGCATATCCGAAGAAGAAGGAAAAAAGAAGAATACATTGGCTATTCTTATGCTAGGGAAAATATATTTTCAAGCTTAGGAGTTGTCCTAAATTTAAATAATAGGGCCTAAAAAGAGAAGGCAGTAGAAGGGACAAAGGATCAAGGAAAGTCAAATCAGCCAATATCTACTGCTGAAGCCAACAAAACATGCTTTTACATTTCTGAATATATGTCCAATTGTTATTTTAATTAATCAACACTAAACAAACTCCTAGAGCCATTGCACGGTGATTATAATAAACGACTCTCAACTGTGAGTCCTGGAACCTTTTTCCTCCTTGTCAGTTGCATCTGAATCACACAAAGCTTTCTCTGCTTAGTATTGTTCCACACCGCTAACCATAACTCAGTGGGCTTTCCCCAGGTTTCTGTAATAAAAATTCTGCTAGCACTAAGTTTACTGGACATTTTCCTAACTGTTATCTAGTCTTGTTAGTGGTATCTGTAGTTATTTTCCCAGGAATTGGTCCTTACCCTGAAAACATCTGTACCAACTTCTTAACCCCTTTGGTTTTAGAGATCCACCAGTCTTGAGAACACTGATTTTATATGCAGTTTGGATGTCCTATACACACAACTACTGCTTTTCTTTGACAACTATGTGAAAGATAGTTAAAAGTGCCATTTTTGCTACACTGCTGTTCCTATGCCTGGACCAGCCTTGGCACCAGACAGACCAAGGGAAGCAAAATTTTATGAAGCCACAAATATATAAATAGACCTTAGAACAAAATTGCTCCTTTTCTCACATCCCATCCCTTGAACTAAACCTTGGCTCTCATCTTTGCCCTCATATGTAGTCATGTAACTTTACACCTCATGCTTGACAAACTCATACTTGTAAGACTAGAGAACTTAGTTGATGCCTGTAGAAGGAACTGATGTAAACAGGGCAGAGACCTTGTCTGTCTTGTTCAAGGCTTTACAGCATTTAGTGGTTCTCTGTTCAGCCACCTGCAGAAGGTCAAACTGCTACTCAAAGACTCATGTGTATGTGTTCCCCAGCTGGAAATGATGTTTGGGAAGATTGTAGAATCTCTTGGCGGTGGAGCTTTGCTGGAAGAAGCACATCAGAGGGGGACAGGTTTTGAGGTTTTATAGGCTAGCCTCTTTCCATGTTCTCTCTGCTTCCGGACAATCAATGCAGGGCAGTGAGCCAGCCTCATATGCCTGTTCTCATGCCTTACCTACCGTGATGGACTGTGTCTCCTCTGAGACTATAAGCATTATAAATTCTTCATCCTTTACATTGCTGTGGTAATAGCAAAAGAAAAGAGACTAACCCATTCAAATGTAATGTCTTAATTGTAACAGTTGTGCTTCTGTTGTACAGCCTTATCAAAGATGTTCAAAATCTAATATAAATCTTGAACTCAACGCCCATGGCCTATGGCTGTCTATTGTTTTGAGTACCTGGAGGATGATATGTAATGGTAAACAATTGTTTAGTGCTTTCATTCCTCATTCAGTGTTCCCTAATCCATAGTCTTTGTGTTTAACTCCTGAGATGCTATCTCAGTAGTTGCAGACTAGCCTGATTTCCTAGTGATCTTGAAAGCTCTTACAACCAATAATTGTACCTTCTGTTTCCTTACCATTAATTTACTATTTGAACATAGACTGCACTAGTCCTTGTATGTAGTAACAAGAGTTAATAAAAAAAAAACCTTTATTCTATGTACTGCAGGTATGGGGAGAGAAACATGGCTGAAATGTGATAGAAGATTCTTCATTACAGAAGTCAGCAAGGGGTACAGTAAAATGATGAAGCTGAAAAGACTCTCTTTGAGGGTTCAACATTACAAAAGCATATTAATGGAGCACAAGTCCAGTGGTAATTCTAGACAATTTCAGGGTACCAATTGGTAATT
Source organism: Microtus oregoni (assembly GCF_018167655.1). Classification (NCBI taxonomy): domain Eukaryota; kingdom Metazoa; phylum Chordata; class Mammalia; order Rodentia; family Cricetidae; genus Microtus; species Microtus oregoni. Next base: position 15,526 of record NW_024544255.1, on the reverse strand, counting down.
AGGTAGACATAAAACCAAGGGGATTCATCTAGTGACGGTTAAGTGTCAGAAAAATAGATAATTTACCAATTAGTTAAACACATGAATTAAATAAATATGAATCTCAACACCTATCTTTTATTGAACCATTCCTATAATTAATATTGCATGCCATTTAACAGTCCATCGAAATGATTGAGAAATGGAATGATATTCCCTTGATAGTTATGGAATGTGACAGAAAATTGAATTACCTTCACAAAGTTTGAAAACCCCCAAAATATAGCCAGAATTTGAAACAGAACTATTTGATATTTCACTTTTCTCAGTTATCTTCATTCTACACAGCTATAAACTTATTCAATGCACCTTGAAAACCACATTTCAGACATTTGTTATCTTTAGACTATTGCCATTAAACATGCTAGCTATCAACTATTATTACAAAATTTTTCTTGGCCTGGGGGTAGGATGTGCCATTGGAGAACTTAGAGGGAGAAGAGGAGGAATGGAAAAAAACGCAAATAGATTCTTTTTTTAATTTTTTATTGAGAAAAAGAAAAAAAAAGTTTCTGCCTCCTCCCAGTTTCCCATTTCCCTCCCCCTCCTCCCACCCTTAAATAAAGCAAGTTATAAAAAATAATATCCTTTTTTTTCATTGATTTATTACTCCAAGTTCAGAAATACAAGAACTGTGAAATGTTCAGTGAATACCTCAAAAAGGAGAGCAGATACTTATTTCTATTGCTTTTGAGATAGCGACAGTTTCCTCTTTGGCAAGGACAAATTCTATTAACTGCCCCTAAACTTCAGTTTTCCTTTAGTATTTCAGTGCACACTTATTAAGTGTGTCTGTATTCATACATGAATATCTATGAAGTGCTAGAGAGCTGTATGCTGAAGGGAAAGGCAGTCATCTACCCCCACCCCGTTACTTGACTAGTGAGGGTACTAAGCTAGTGCCACTCACACCTTCATTTACTAAATATTACTTCTTGATAATAATGATAATCTGCTGAGAGTCATGCAGTCATAAAGAGAGAATACCTTCTACAGCTTAAGATGTGATATTCTCATTAACTGAACAAACTAGAATGAATTTAAGAACAGTGATCAGGGAAAGGTATTTTGCATCATTGCAATATAAATGAAAAATATTGGATCCCTGTGGTGTAACCTTTGATGTTGATTAGAGGTTTCAGGCTGCTTCCTATGACTAAATGCAAAATATAAAACTACTAAAGAGGATATAAGTACATTTATGATACTGCATGTCAGTACTAGTAATTGCAGAACCTAAGACTTTCAAAATGAACTAGAAAAAACAGCAATCATTATTATTATTTCAATATTATGCCTCCCGATTGACAATTACTATGAAGAAAATAAATAAATGAATTTTGGGATGATTCAGGAGATAAATTAATCATGATTTTACTAAAACTCATTGAAATTATATTAAATAAATCAACCAGATAATTTTTCCAATTTATGTAAAAGTCAAAAGTTATTAATTAAAATGAAAAAGCTTTGTTAAATAAAAAAAAAAAAACCCTGCAATGTGTTGAAATGTCTTTGTTAGGGAATAAAAGAAAAATCTGTCACTGAAACACTTTTTCCAATACATCACATAAAATGAGAAAATAAAAGTTAAAGGCCTAGAATAAAATATTCTAATATTTCTTAAAAATATTAATGCCTACCTAGTAATCATATTTGTTTCTCTTAGGTAATTAATTTTACTTATAATAGTATATTCACACATAGAAATAAAGATTCATAATCAGGCATAACACATGCCTTTAATCTCAGCACTCAGGAGGCAGAGGCAGGTGGATCTCTGTGAGTTCAAGGCCAGCCTGGACTACCAAGAGCGTGTTTCAGGACAGGTCCCAAAGCTACACAGGGAATCTGTGCTTCAAACAAACAAACTAACTAACAAACAACAAAACTCCCCAAAAGAAATAGACTCTCTCACACACACATACAAAATATAGACTTCAGAAATATATGTCTCACAGTAAAACTCACATTATTTTTACGTGTAATTTGGTTTGTAAACAAATAATGAAATTCACAACAGAATAAATATGCAATGAAAACAAATTTAACAATCACACAAAATAGGCTATCAACACACAGCTATCTACTCTATATAATATATACACACACACACACATATATATATGAACTTTTATACATAACATATATAAAATGCATCTTCAATCCCAAATAACAGTTTACTAGTTTAAAAATATGTAGTTTATGTAGTTTAGTAGTTCTAGTTCATTAAGTTAGTATTACTTTTAAAACATCCTAAAATAATTTTCAATTTTTAATACCTCCAATGAAAAATTTCATTTCACAGAATGAATCATAAAGCAAGGATATTCATCCAAATACAGTTTTATTTACCAAACTGAATGTTCTCATTTTTGATAAGGCAAAGTAAATGGGAGAAAATGTTTTTGTGACACATGTATCATGAAATATTTGCACATCTATGCACATCCCAAAAGTGTTAATATCCTTTGACATAATAAAGTGAATCTGTGGACAGTGCCAGATGCAATGCGAACAAAATAGTTTTCAGTTGGGTTATTTAGTGTAAAAAAGAAATAAAAATAGTCTAACCTTAGGATACTTAAATGAATCCTAGTACAGAGTTCTGATAAGATGTTATGTAACCATGAAGAGCGAGGCAATAATCTCCTCAAGGCATTTACATGATGAATAAAGGGCAAAACACTGCTATTATAATCTTATAAATAAACAAATCATAAGGTAACAAAGAGAGATTTAAATTTCAGAGAAGGTGACTTAGTGAAATATGCCAACTTGTTAATGACCACCTGAGATGTATTCTAACCAACTAATCATTTCTGTCAAGGTTGGCAACACAAACATATTATTTTTTAGAGAGAGAAAGCCACAATGTCAATAAATTCCACTTCTAGCCTAAGCATATATGGCTTTCTTTTTCTTCACAGCTGTAAACTTGCAATTTTCTCAGAATCCTATCTATAGAAAAAGACATATTTTAAACTCCTTGAAGCTATGGTTTAAGTTTATCAAATTATAATCCCTTGGATGACATCCCAAAGCCACCTTAGAAGGCCATCCATTGAAAAGGGAGATAGAGGCAAACAAACAGACATCGAGAAAGATCAACTATCAGTAATCCTTTGAGATACAACTTCAGAGATGAATTGATATGTATGGCTACAGTTAAGCCACTTAAATTAGGTTCTTGATTGAGAAGGCACACCCATGAACTTGTACGGATCTTATTCTTCCTCTGAATGCCTATTTCTAATAAACTGCGTGTGGACCTACTTCACAGGATATGTCCTGAAATTACCTTTTCTAGCAAAGTCAAGAATTCTGGCTTTACTCCTTGGACTTCTGGTAGCAGTTCTAAGCTGTGCCTACTATTGCACTGCTGCTGACAATTTGAGCCATTGCAAGAATTAGTCTCCCTGTATTTAATACCATTTTCACAAGAAATAAAGCTTATCAATGTATTCTAGCTATACATATGAAATTCACAAGTGAGTGTGGTTTGTCTGTGTGTCTCTATATGCTTCTACACTAGGTTCTGTGTCTATGTGTCTCTATGTGCTTCCACACTAGGTTCTGTGTCTGTGTGTCTCTACGTGCTTCTACACAAGGTTCTGTGTCTATGTGTGTCTACGTGCTTCTACACTATGTTCTGTGTCTCTGTGTCTCTATGTGCTTCTACACTAGGTTCTGTGTCTCTGTGTCTCTATGTGCTTCTACACTAGGTTCTGTGTCTCTGTGTCTCTATGTGATACTTCTACACTATGTTCTGTGTCTGTGTTTCTCTATATGCTTCTACACTATGTTCTGTGTCTCTGTGTCTACATGTGCTTCTACACTAGGTTCTGTGTCTCTGTGTCTCTATATGCTTCTACACTAGGTTCTGTGTCTCTGTGTCTCTATATGCTTCTACACTAGGTTCTGTGTCTGTGTGTCTCTATGTGCTTCTACACTAGGTTCTGTGTCTCTGTGTCTCTATGTGCTTCTACACTAGGTTCTGTGTCTCTGTGTCTCTACGTGCTTCTACGCTAGGTTCTGTGTCTCTGTGTCTCTACATGTTTCTACACTAGGTTCTGTGTGTCATTGTCCAGGGGAGTGGATGATGCTGAATGTGTACATGGGTGTGGCAGCTAGAGGTCAATGTCTGTCATCTTCTTTATGCTCCCTCCATCTCTACTTTAAGTTTTGAATGCGTTATTGAACCTGAAATTTACTGATTTGGCTGCTCTGGTTACTTAGCAAACCCGAGGGATCCTACTGTCTGAGCCTCCCAAAAGAATTGCTAGGGCAGGTGTGTGCCCTATTACATCTGCCTACTTCTTTTTCTAACAAGGGTGGGAAGAAATTACTGAGGTGCTAATGCTTGTGTGCCAAGCAAGCACATTGATAACTGGGTCATCTCCCCAAGTCTTTGATGTTTTTGATACGTGCAGTGGTCTCTGCACATTATCTACTCTTGTTGATTCCATGGGCGTAAGTGATCTTCCCACTTCATCTGAACAAGTGAATGAACACACTGCTAAGCCAAGGTCCAGTCACGCTTTTGACTGTAAACTGTGTACTCACTTTGCTTTGGATTGAAACCGATTTACTCTTGAGACCAAACTAGCCCTCAGTTTCTGTATACTAGATATTTGTTTTAAAATGTCGAGCACCATTTTCTCCCAAACTACATTTTTCTGTGCTTAAGTTATATCCCACTTGCTAGAATAAGAGGGCCAGTTAGGTGTTCCATGTTCCTAGTCAGACAGGAATAACAAGAATCTTAATCACTGTTCTTATTTTCTTCTTTTTTCTTATTTAATAAATACAAATTAACAAATTTATATTTATTAATAATAAAATTAATAAATAAGAACAGAGAAGGAAAACATCTCTTTAATTATCATATTCTCAAAAGCACTTTAACCAATTTTATGATATTTAATTCTTCTAATTGCATTTTATTATTCAGTATATTTAATGTACATGCAACACAATTAGACTAGGAACCATTATTAAATTTCAAGAATACAGATATCATAAAAATTTTACATGTTAGATTACTGATATTTCAATTATTTTATAGTAAGTTTTTGTGCATCCTTTGTCCATATATAATTTAGAGCATTTACTTTGTGGAACTAGATTGGTTTTTGAAAAATTAAATCAAAATTGAATACTGAAAATAAAAAAAATCTTAATCACAGATTATTTCAAAGTCTGATATCTTCACTTTATTTATATTACAGAGTGAGGCACTGAGCCAGATCTGAGTCTACAGACAATCTTCAAGGATCAGGGAAGAAGGTCCAGTCAATAAACAAGAATGCCAGACAAACGTGTGTTTCTGAGAGAAGGAAACAGTGAAAGAAGCAGCATGGCCTCCAATAATGCCACAGCACCATCGACTACAAGAACAGATAGGTTTGGGAAATGCCATTGCAGAGGCAATTAGACGCCCTTTCCTGGTGAACAGGGGAATGTATCAAGACTTCAACAGTGAATGATGCATATGAGAATGGGCCCAGGGTAGGCATATGCATTGTGTACCTAAGCAGACAGATATAAACTGGCCATCCAGCACCAGGGTATAATGCATTGGTATAGTAACAAAACACTCCACATGCTTATAGTGAAAATTACTCAGTTGGTTTTCAGAGAATCCTAAATAACTAAAGATGTTAATGATATCCATATATTTTGGTCTAAACAAATATTTATCCCTTAGAAACACAAACACAAAGTGCTATTGGGATGAATTATGCATAAGATCAGGTAACCCACACCCATCTTCCAGTATTGGCTTTATGTCAACCCTTTCAAAGAATTGATGACAAAACCCTAGGGAAAAGTGGGGCATATTATTCCTAAGTTAGATGAGATGAATTGTGTGGGATCTAGAGAAAGGAGGATTAATATATAAATTAAGTTCAGATACAGGAAAATGCAATTGCTGAGATTCATTGCCACTGCATGCAGGGGCTTATCTGGGGATTTCTAAGAATCCCTGTGCAGTAAAATGCAGTGCAAACCAGCAACAAATCACAGACAAGAATTGGAGCTAAGACATCTTGGGCCAAAAGACTGTGATCCAAAGGGAAGGAACAAGCATATATGAAGCAGACACTTAGAAGTCAAAATGGGTTTCTGAAGCAGTAGTTGGTGCTAGTTGCAAAACGTCCTGTGGACAGCTTTCAAGATCCTCGAAAGTTCCATAGGTACTGACAGGAACAGAAACTAGTAAACTCATTATTTTCCTGACTTATTCTTAAGGTAGGGGTTTCTGAAAGGAATGAAACTTTTCCTAGAACAGGAAGCACAAGTCTGTCAGCACCAGTGACAGCTATGTATCCAGAGAGGCCATTTTCCGAAAATAAAAAAGCCACCCGCTTAGCCTTTCACAACTAACATAGCTGATTCCAGGTGTCCTCGATTCATCCGAAGGGAAGTGCATTGCAACAATGAATGAAAATACAAAAAAGGAAAAAGTGCCTTTCTTATGCTTTGATAAAAAGGCAAAGCATCCTCGATACCACTGCAGAATTCAGGAAACAGAGACATTTTTCATAAATTATGTATCTATAGTCAATAAGAAAGGCACTGGTCACATATGACTGGCAGGACTAAGAACCTCATCTTTCCTTTCAGTTTCAGACTCAGGGCCTTGTACGTGCTAGGCAAGTTTTCTACCTTGGAGCTAACTCTTAATTTTGTTTAATTTAGACATTTTCTAAACTATTATTAAATATTTGTTTAATTCTTAAAATTTTGTTTAATAAAAGACAAGCACCCCCTGCATCAAAATTCATTATTTTGGTGGGAGAGCAGTTCATTTTAACACATGAAAATATGACATTTATAAAACCCTGGGTTCAATTCCAAGCAGGGAATAAAAATGGGTATGATAATTCATGCTTATAATCCTACCACATTGGAAAGAGGATCAAAGCTTCAAGATAATCCTCAGCCATACTATAATTTTGAAAGCTAGTCTGGGACACATGAAATATGTCTCAAAAAAAAAGGTTCACAAACTAAAGAACTAACCAGAAAGATGTGCTAAGGAAATGTCCAGGGAGTGTGTATCCTGTATATCACTATGTGATGCAGCTGCCAGAATTTTCACATTAAAAAGGGTTGTGCAGAATGAAAACCAATGACTGTTCAGAGCTGATCAACTGACATTCAATCTGAGGCTTTTTACATCCCTTTACCCCTTCTCTAGTCAGGAATTCTGTCTTCCTGGAAATGGCTAATAGTTTTGGGAATGTCTGTACAACATTCAGTGTAGACAGGTGGCCTAGAATTTAAAGGTCACTGAACCTGATTTATCAATGATTGAATGGAGAGGTTAAGCAGGAAAGTTTAAATGGTTTTCTCAACAACAGAGAGAGATGCTTGGGCCATGGACTAGAGAACACAGAGCCACGTGTAAATTGTATTTAAAATGTGTATGCGATGGTGTCTCTGGCTATCATCACATGCCAACAGTTCTCATATTGTTTCATAGTTTTCTGTCCCTCTAGAGAACTTGTCAAACTCTTATAACCCTCAGACCCTTCCCTTGGGACCATCAATATTATTTTATATTTATTTGTAGGGTCAGTTTTCACACTTGGCTTCATCTTAACACCAACTTAATCGGTTTTATAATTGTATTTGCGTATTTATTAAAGTTATGCTTCACTGAAACAAGGTCTTCCTATGCAGCTCAAGCTGCCCTCAAAGACGTGATACCCTAGCATTAGCTCCCTGAGAACTAAGATTACATTCATGAGCTACCAGGGACAGCTTTGAAAAGATTTTAGTTATATATAAGCGCCTGGGGATAGAGATCAGTTGGGTGAGTGTTGCCTGGCGTGAAGGATGCTCTGGGTTCTACAGCTGGTATTTCATAAGTTTGGTATGATGTATACCCTGTAATTACACTAGGGAAGTAGAGGGAGAAAAGTCAAGAGTTCAAGGTCATCATTATTTAAAAAAAAACAAGTTTGAGAACATGCCTAGGCTTCAAGAAATTATGTCTCAAAACAGAATATATTGTTGGCGAGATGGCTCAGCAGTTAAGTGCATGTACGGCTCTTCCAGAGGACCAAAGTGCAATTCCCAGCACATCATCAGGTGGTTCACAACTTCATGTAACTTCAGTTCCCAGTGAATCTGACAACCCTGGTTTCTGTGTATACCTGTACTCATGTGCACATATTCACAGACAGAAACATATAATTAAAATAATAAAATTCAATTTAGAAAATGTAAAAGCTATACACACATATGTATTAGTATTATTTCCATACTACAGGTTCTAGTTTAATTGGCGTGTGCTATAGTTTGGTATAAGGTATCTATTTATATGGGAATGGACAACTAAGGTTAAAAGTTGATATAGTCAGATCATGTCAGACAGTATGTATGTATTGAATGTTAGCAGACATTTTTATTTCCTTTGATAGCCTTATACCAAATAGTATTTGTGAAGTCTCATTCTTCTTGACAGTGTATTTAAAGCGATTATTTCATCGCTCAGGTCTAAGCAGGCAGCACAATCTGTATTCCTGTCCTTAATGAATATTTCATAAGCATGAACCAACAAATTCTGAAAAGCAATTTATAGTATTTACAGTAACAAGGAGTCAGTAACTCAGGGGACCAACATATGATGCATAATGATAATTCTTGGTTTTGCTTGTTTGTTTCTTATTTGTTTTTATTTTATTTATTTATTTGTTAGAGCTAAGAACCAAACCTAAAGCCGTGTTCTTGCTAGGCAAGTTATGTACTATTGAACTAAGTACCAAACCTTGCAGACAGCTTTTCTTGGGAAGGTGGAATAAAAGTTTTATATCATAAGGGAGTAGAAGTTATACGAGAATCAGCGAATGAAAGTAATTAATTCATAAGAATGATGGAGTAACACCTGAAATAATAAAAGAACTACTGGATTTTATTCTCTTCAGTGATCCAATTATGAGGGAATTATACTCAGTGATTACAGTTTCCCAGCACAGCATCACAGTCTCCTTCATTGCTTATTCAGAATGTTAGACAATTGTGTGACCTTCCTTATGTCCCCATGCAGCCTTAATAAGCGGAATTCATCTGTTTCTAGTTATTAAGATCCAGATTGCCTCATAGCTCCAAACAGTTTTTTCTTGAACATTTCCTAATTTTTCTCTTTCTTTCTTTCTTTCTTTCTTTCTTTCTTTCTTTCTTTCTCCAAAGTAAGAAGGGAATGATATGTTTTTCCTGCTATGTTTCTGACTGGGGAAGTATGCCTTCTGTGTGAAATATACATTTTGGAATGGAATTTTGATATTTCTCTTCAGTTATCTCCTCTTCTTCTCCCTCTATCTCTTCTCCCTTCTTCCCCCCATTGTTGTGTGTGTGTGTGTGTGTGTGAGAGAGAGAGAGAGAGAGAGAGAGAGAGAGAGAGAGAGAGAGAGAGAGAGATTTATGCTTCTGGGGATTAATATCAGAGCCTCATATATCCTAGGCAAGTTTTCTCTTACAGAAATACCTACCCTGCCATTTTTGCCTGTTGCTCTGAGGAATGAGTCCAGGTATTAAAACATTATTAAATTTGTTCTAGAAAATTTGAATTATAAAGCTAACTGTTTAACATAAAACATTCTTTCCTTAGCCCTTATTGTAATTAGGTTGAAAATTTAAAAGCAATTCTCCATATCCACAAGGAAAATGAGAAAGTATGCCAAAACTTACTCTGTATGTAAAAAAATAAGAGTAATAATTTTCTTATTTATAAAAGATTTACTAATTGCCCATTTTTTATTGTTCTATATAAGCCTCATATATTTAGCTTTCATTGGAAGAGATAATTTGCTTTGATCAATGAGATGTTAACCAACCAGATGGACTGGCATGTTTGGAATTATTAAGTTGTGATAAAGCTTCTTTCCTTCAGGAAATCAACAAGCATTGGATAGCCACAGCCACATCAATGTGGGCCTCTGAATATGAAGTTACCATCTGCCTGTCTAGACACCAAGGCTACTAGACCCATGACTTGATGCAGAACTTCCAAGGACAAATCATTCAGATTTATCTGATGATGAAATTCATGTTAGTTGAAATAAGTCAAGTTTAGGGAAAAATAGTATTACACAGCATTATCTTGGTAAAAGCTGACTAATACAAACACCTAGATAAGCCTGTTGATGATTATGTGCATCACCAGGTTGGTTAGTTTCACGTGTGTGTGTATGTGTGTGGAGTATGTGTGTGTACTTAATCAAGTACATAAATAATAAAAGTGTCTTACATATTTCATATTTCTATGGCAAATATCATAGACAATGTAGCTTTAAAAAGAAAATTATGTTCACAATTTTTAAGGCTGTGACACATAGATTGGGATGTCACAATGATCAGGTTTTATGGACGGCTGTCTTCCTGGCCCGCCACCTTTTCCTTTGTTCACACAAAACAAGAGAGAGTGAGAAGGATCAAGAGATGGGAGGAAAGAAAGAATGACAGATACATAGAACAACCCTCCTTACAATTCTGTAATTTCAAATGTCACATGGGCGTTTGTGAATTCAACATGAATTTTGAGTGGATATAATAACAGTACAGAGAAAATAAAAAACTACCAAATTAAATCCATCTGATAGTACTTTTTGAAAATGACTAAGCATGTGATTTAATTATGTATCACACTGGCAAAGATTAAAGACTGTAACAAATCAAATATTTTGTAGCCCTACTCAATTGATGATTTAATTTTTTCATAAATATGAAAGAACCATAATAGGTTTTTGGAGTTTGGGGCTTCAAGATCTGTAGATGAATCTGATGTGTGTCTCTGATTTATGGATAATTTTATGGTGTTCTTAAAGCTCACATATTCAGATTCTAATGAAACATAGTCATCAACATTCAAAGAAAGAAAAATCCTACTAAATACAAAGCAATAAAAGAAACTTCCCAGGCTTAAGAAGGAAAACCCAATTAAATACAACTGAAAAAGATTCCTGAGAGTGATAAAGAATATTCTGATAAATGTGAATATATTTGAATATACTTCTTTAGTACATATTGTGTGTATGCATGCATGCAAGCATGTATGTATGTATGCATGCAGTTATGTATTTGTGTATACATGTATGTGTGCACATTGTAAATAAGCAATATTGCTAGCCTTCTTTTCTTATAATGCTTATAATCAGTTAAGAGATAAAGTTGAGAGACAGAAGTCTAGTTCACTGGAAACTAGAAATGCTTTATTGCCAAGTTTTAAAAGAATGGTAATGGCTTGTAAGACTTATGAGAAAATTAAAGAGCATAGCCTATGACAGAAGCTATGATACAAAGAGTTATGTACATAGACATGCTAACACAAGAATCAGGTGTGCTTTCCCATAATGTTTTTGCAAGAAAAAGTTCAAAAATATGTGAACACCATACTTCTCACCAATACCCAGAGGAGCAGTGTGCTCTAGCTGCCCCAATTTGCATGCTAGAATCAAACACCTCTTGATTATACCTTTAGGGCATAATAGGATTCAAGTTTCCCTTTAATGTTGTTCATCATACAATAGGTAAAACTTCTCTATGGAGAAAAAAAAAAGGCATACACAGACTCACTATTGACACCAGCCACCTCTGGTAATCTCAGGGCTAGTCGGGAATGCACAGCTATTTAAATAAAAAATTATTTGATAATGAGAATCAAAAAGGAAGAGTCCACACTTCCTCAGAGCTGAACTATAAATTAGAAAAATATCAGGGTTCTAAAAGAAACCCTTTTTTGAAAAAAAAATAATGATCTAAAGATCTGTAACAGAAGACGTGGTCTCACATACACTTCAGTATCCAAGATAATTAACTTCAGTACAAGAAAAGCACAACAACGTTCTCCAAGTGACAGCTGGTTTTCATGGTATCCTAGTTAAAGTTAAATATTTGAAACAACTGAATATGTCCCATTTTTCCTAAAATGAAACGGCAGTTTGATTTGACTCTGTTCAAGAAAAGGGCCTGTACCATCTTCAGTGCATGGTCAGAGATGAATTGTACCACATGTGCAATGGAAATATTTTCAGAAACAAGAAGTCTGTTTAAACATAAATTGAGTTGTTGTTGAATAGAAAGTCAAAAAAATGAGCCATCAAGTGTTCAAGATAAAGTATTTATAATATTTTGCAGTGATTTTACATTGATAAATGTTTTGAATATATATATACTCACATGTCTATATATGTCAACATAAAAAGATATATAGACATTTGTTTTTTGAGACAAGTTTTCTCTGTATAACAGTTCTGTCTGACCTGGAACTCATTCTGTAGACGAGGCTATCCTCTACCTCACAGAGATCAGGAAGGCTGTGCCTCCCTAGTACTGAGGCACCACCACCAGGTTTGGAATATATGTTTTAATGTTGAACTGATGAGTAACAGTTGTGCATATTTGTTGAATATAATATGGTGCCTTCATTTTTGTAAGCATCACAAAACCTTATTCATACTTATTAACATACCGATCATTTGATCAAGTTATCATTTTTGTGATGAGAATATTAAAATGCATTTTAGCAAGTCTAAAATATGTAGTATTATATCTGATGTCACCATGCAATATACCAGGGTACATGGGCTTATAATAACTATCCTTCTAGACTGTGTAAGTAATACTGACATTTTTATGTTATACATCTTTAGTGGTTTGGACAGTGAACAATGAGCAATGCCCTCAAAGAACATTTAGTCTCTAGTTGGTGGCACAGTTTGGGGGAGGTAATGAAACTTTTAGGAGGTACAGTCTTGTTGCAGGAAGTCTATCACTTAAATCAGGCTTTGAGGGTTTAAAGCCCCTCCTAATCCTTGTTAATAGTTGTCTGTGAGGTCGAAGATGTGATTGTTTAATGTCGTGCTTTGGCTGCCTGCTCATGCTTCCTCCACCATTATAGATGCCCCTTCTGGAATTATAAAACAAAATAAACTCTTTATTTACAGCATTTTATCACATAGATAAAAGCAACTAATACAACATTGAAGTGAGTTCATTTATTATTTGTTTGTCTTTGCCTGTTTTATTAATAGAAAGGAACAATATTTTAAATGTTTAGGATATACTCTTACTCCCACATTTTGCAGCATTATTTCCAATAATTAAGACAGCTAAGGTCAATATCTATCAGTTAAAATGTTGTAAAATTTTAAAAAATGAGAGAATTTTTTCTTCCTTCCTTCTTTCTGTTATACTTGAGATCATAATTGAGGGCCTTACCACACTGAACCACAAGCAGATTTTATAAAAAGTAAATGACATAGTTGGTTTGAGAGTTGCAATCTATGAACTATATTACCATTGGAACCCATCTATTCTCTGTTCCATCTAACTAACCAGCTTTTATCTAATACTGTGCAGTCCTTGTGTTCTTTAACAACATTGAATCTTTGTAATCTAGTATTACAACTCAAGTTGTAGAACTTGATACAGCCAAAGGGTTTTTTTTTTTGGGGGGGGGTCTTATAAAAATTTTCCATTTTAAATTTCAAAACAAGTGATTTCCATTTCTTTACTCTCTGCAATCAGTAAAAATGTGTTAATAAATATTAAGAGAGCAACAGCTTGGTTTAGTATGCTTAGTGCAATGGCTTAGTAGCAACCAGATTTCTAATTAGTCTGAACCTTCCTGTACTTTTAGCAGTAAATGATAATGTAAAGAGATTCTCACTATATTCTTCTGCCAGTATAAAAAGGCTGTCAAGGAAATGAAGCATATTCATGTTAAATATCATCACATAGTCCACTGGAGAATTATGCTAAGGATTTCTGTTCATAATTCAAGAGTGAAATTTCTTTGAATCACCATTCTTACAGTCATGTTTTTACTCTATTTCAGCCTACATTTAGACCTTAGTAAAAATAATTTATATGAAGGAACATGCTTTGAGCAAATGTTTACTTTTTTAAAGATATATCCATTCTTCATGCATTTCGGCTTAGAAAAATAGAGATGCAAAGAAGGCACTATAGATTGAAACATAAAATTAGGATCCTGGCTTATTTGAGATTATTGGGCCCTGAGCATCTAGTCAAACAGGTTAAACTAGCTTTCTGCTTCTCTAATAGATAAAACAAAATATTTGCTCTGGAAGCCACTGAACTTATTCAAACTCAAAATATATCTTTGTCACATTTGTACATAGTTCTGAACTGGAACACAACCCCCTTTATAAATTAGTTGCCAAATACACATTGATCACTATATATATATATATATATATATATATATATATATATATATATATATATATATATTAGTCACTATTCTCAGAGGTTGAGTTTAATCAATAGATGAAATGCTTTAAAATATCCAAATGATGAGGTACTTAAATAGTGGAATTACAGGGCATTTCAAAAACTCTAGATTTTTAGAGCAACATGAAAAGTATACTATCTGATAAAAATGAAAAAAAAACCTGAATTCTTCTAATATGTATTGAGAGCAATTTCTTCATTTTAATATTTGTCCAATCATCATTGGCTTTCTAGTTTGAACTTATTGGTTGCACTATTAACCGTATTTTTTATTCTAGGGTCCTATCTTTATGCAGTGTTGCATCAAAGAAACTGTTTAAGAATAATGCTAAAGCCGAATTTTCTCAATTAGCATACTGAGTCTAACATAATTAAGTCAAGTAAATTTGAAGAGGCCCCTTCAATTCTATGTTGCCCAATTACATCATAAAAAGCGAAAGGGTTGAGGTGTATCAGTGGACCTGAAACTGGACTAAAATCCTTGTTTTAATCTAGAGGTTCTAATTTTAGTTTACTTTTTATGGCAGAGTCTTCCTTGTATTAAACTTTGTTGGAAAGACTTTCATTGCTAAAGAATAAAAAAAAAAACGGAATCTCTGGGCACTGTGATCATCATGATACCATATAATCTTTACTTTAATTCAGAGATGCTCAGTGTTCTTACATGTATGCGTGTGTGTGTGTGTGTGTGTGTGTGTGCATGTGTATGTGTACATGCGTGGTTGTGCCTTAAGTTGAAATATGTCTTACATGGTATTTTTTCTCAAGGTTCATTTTATAATCTAAAAGTGTTTACTGCAAATATGCAGATGCAGCAAAAATATACAGATACAAACAGTAATCATAAACATAATAATGAAAATTGGGAGGTTGGAATGGTTGTGGATTTGCAAACAGCGCATGCAATGCAGGCATGCTGACATGGACATGCAGTCCCAGGACTGAGCATCTAAAGAGGAGGTTTCAAGTTAGAATATAGCCTGGCCTGTGTAGTAAATCCTGTCTCAAGGTGGAAGAGAGGATGAGGAAGAGGAGAAGAAGTTGCAAGTAGAGAAAGGAAACTTCCAGTCCACAGTCTCTGTGATCCTATATTCCTTTTTAAAATTATTCATAAGGAATACTTCAATATCATATTTCTTATCTAAATAAATCCAATCTTATATATAAAAAATGAAACAAAGGAAGTTTCCACATAAATTTTCTTTGAGTGCTTGGCCAA